>NC_083742.1:7210000-7442500 GCF_033458585.1 Syngnathus typhle
GTAGCCGTTGTACTCACAGTGTTCTGGGTTGTTCGTCCTCCATCATCAAGGTTTAGTGGTCGCGTCCTGAGAGGTCCTTAAATCAATGACATACAAATTGTTTACGTTGACTTCGGCGACCAATGAAGAAAGTGTGGAGCGCCGAAGCTAACCGAAAATGTCAGTGGTTGCCTCGGCTCGCGCACACAGCACATCCAGCCAGCCTCCGTCCGATGCAAACAATAGGAAGTTGAAGATGGCGGAAGAGCGGCGTCAGCAGCGTCAACCTGCCCGCTCTGATGAAACGAAATCAAGCGCACCCACATGACATGAAAACAAAACAAGCGCTCCCACACCAAACTTTAAATGACGTGCTTTTTTCATTGCAACGCCGATTAATGTACATAAATAATAAATATAGAAATTCATGTCATTTGATTTCGTAAATTTGTCATTTTTGCAAAACACGTAATGATGTCAGTGAGATCCCGCATATCCTGAGCATGACAGTATCCGGCTGCATCCAAGGGTAGGCAGTATAAGATATAAATTGTAGCATAGCGTAAAACAACAAAGACGAAGAAGAAACTGTGGACACGCAACTATATGATGAACTCGAAGAAGAAGAGTAACGCATATTGATTGTAGCACAAACATGGCGGCACGTGCAGGTTGTGAACATTATGCGCGGAGCTGTTTATTGAAAGTAAGTTTATAAGTGGCCCCCTTCTCATACGCAAATACCAAATGCTATTAATATGGACGATGCAACCCTGGTACGATAATTTTGTTGATTGACGCTAACACCAATGCTAGCCTCTGCTACTTTAGGTCTGTGCGTTCCATCAGTATTTTCAGGTGCATATCACAAGTGCGTTCCTTTAAATTATATCTTTTATTTATTATAGAGTATGCCATTCTTTACAAAAATGTTGTTAAGCAATGCTCAAGTGTGTTAAACCATGTGCTTTAAACCATTCATTTCAAATTTCAACCTTAGTGTTATTTTGTGTCTTTTCCCCGTTTGTGCTGTGACTCTACGATCTTCTCTAATCAGTATCCTAGTACTATTCCCAGGATCAATCGCTGAATATAATAATATTGCTAATGCTAACAATAATATATTTGTGTCACCCAGGCTCCTTGCTGTGGTAAACTGTATGTGTGTAGGCTGTGTCATGATGCAGAGGAGAACCACCAGATGGACCGATTTAAAGTGGAAGAAGTGCAATGTTCTGGGTGTCAAACATTACAACGGGTAAATTATATCATAATCCTTTACTCTATCAATACACTTGCACAATCAAATGAGATTGTAATTTTGTATATGCCCAAATTTACAGGACTTCAAAATTAACTGTATTATGTAAAACATTGATTTACTAGACCGGATTTTTCATTGCAGTGTATCTCTTAAAGCACTGTCGTCTAAATATGAGATCTCCCCCTTTTCTAGGCACAACAGGCATGTCAACAGTGCCATGTGCAATTTGGGGAGTATTACTGTGACATTTGCCATTTGTTTGACAAGGATAAGAATCAGTACCACTGTCATCCCTGTGGCATCTGTAGGTGAGTCAATACATTAGCCAATTCTCATTTTTGTTAATTGTATCGTTGTATAAATATGTAAAAAAAAAAAAGTGATTTGATATGTTAATCTGCACTCTTAAACCATCAGTGTAATTTATTCACTTTTGATCCCTTCAGGATTGGGCCAAGAGAAAAGTATTTCCATTGTGACAAGTGCAATTTGTGTTTAGCGCAGGACCTCCAGGGGAACCACAAAGTGTGTGCATCTCCTTGAACTCTTTACTTAAATGTATTTTTTATTTAAAAACTGAATCTTAAGAATTTGTTGTACTTTCTATCTTCCAGTGTGTTGAGAATGTTTCCAGGCAGAACTGCCCTGTTTGTATGGAGGTAATGAAATATATTTAATGGGTCTCGTGTAAGAGAAGAAAAGTTGAATATGCTGCTTCCTGATTCATTTACCGACTTCATGTTTTGTGTGCACCGACAGGATATCCACACGTCTCGAATTGGAGCGCACGTTCTTCCCTGCGGTCACCTTCTCCATAAGTATAACCTTTAACGCTTCCATACAATCTCTGCTTGGCTTTTAATCATTAAATATATATCGTAAGCATCAGCAAAGCACGCTTGTGGCTTAAAGGTCCAAGACATTTTGTTTTCTTGCAGGAGCTGTTTCGATGACATGGTCAGAACAAGGTACAGTATGCCTTTTGCACGGTAATTGCCTAGTATCTTTTCTAAGTTCTCGTAATATACATATCTCAGCCAATCTTGTTTTCTTATTAATGCATTACTACTCTGTCTTTGTTGTAGTGCCTATCGCTGCCCTCTATGTATGCACTCTGTTTGGAACATGAAGGAACACTGGAAACAAATTGACATCGAGATTGCCCAGTCACCGATGCCCACTGAATACCAGGGTACCTCTGTCAAAGTACGATGCATTTGGTTTAAATTAATTACTGTTTGATTGGTGACAAATGAGAACAAAAATTTGGTGCACACACAGGGTATTACATGAATTATTTATGCCATTAAAAATGAATACAAAATAACTTTAGTTTGCTTTTATGCCATTAAAAATGAATACAAAATAACTTTAGTTTGCTTTTAATTGATTTTTGTTCATTTCTTTCCCTTGCTCAAGATTATCTGTAACGACTGCCAAGCCCACTGTACGGTGCCTTTCCATGTCCTAGGGTTGAAGTGCAGTGACTGCGGCTCCTATAACACTGCACAAGACGGAGGTCTCATTGAGCAGCCTCAACAGCAGCACCCAGAAGAGCCAGTTAGTGACAATGAGCCAGAGACGAATGCAGAGCAGCCACATGATGCATCTGAGACAGCTATTCCACATTAGCACATATTTGGTTTCATTTATTAATGAATTTGTAGAATTGTTGTACTACCGTATTTTCCGAACTGCAAGTCGCTCCGGAGTACAAGTCGCACCAGCCATAAAATGCATAATAAAGAAGAAAGACATATAAGTCGCACTGGAGTATAAGTCGCATTTTTGGGGGAAATCTATTTGATAAAATTCAACACCAACAACAGACATGTCCTCTTGAAAGGCAATTTAAAAAAAAATTGAATAGAGGCAACGTTACATGACACAAACAACGAACGTCCCTGACGTAACAAATACACTCAGTTACAGTACAGATTTGAAGCGCATACACACACTTGAACAGGACGGGGCTAGAATTCAAGTATCTTTTAATGTTTATTTATGACATTAGTCAACTCATGAATTGAACAACTTTTGAATTGCTGTTAAAATTATTATTCAATATGTTATGCATCATGTGTACAATGTTATTCTTGACGTTTTGGCAGCAGCTGATTAGTTGTGCGTATGCATGGTCTGAGGATGTTCTAAATTTCTTTGCATAGTATGCACAAATTCAAGTGTTCATTAAATTCATTAAATGTGTCCGCATGTTTTCCACAAAAAAATGATGTGTACGCATGTTGGTAAATGATGGGCTCTAATTTACACCTTTTTTTTTTTTATATTGATTGTAAACACTGCAAGTGGCTGAAGATCAGTCCAGGGTGAACAATGCATCTCGCCCAGTCGTTTAGGCTCCAGTGAAACTGTGACCCTAATGCAAATGTTATCAAAACTAGATGGAAACTGAGAAATTCCCAATTATTCCATCCTCCATGGGTTAGAAGGGAACTAATCTGTTTCATTACATTGTACAGGATGTTTTCCCTTTAAGCCATTGTAATATGGTTATCAAGTACTGAACTGTATTTTCTGTTAATCATAGTTGCTTAATTTGATCACAGTCATAAGAAATGATTAAATTGAACAATTCCTTTTATGACTATGTATGTGTAAATATTGATATAGTAATTTATTGATAATATAACTTTCAAATACAACCATCAAATCTCGAATTTGTACTCAATGGGCTACATGTTTTACTACATACACTAAAAATCTACCTGGTAACTTGATAAGTAATGTTATGTACGTGAATCATAAGTCTGCTCCAAGGATCTTTTATGAAAGTGACCTTTTTTCAAATTTTCAAATACTGCCTGCATGGACTCAGCACATTGTATCCTTATATTTTGATTTGTCTATTGAATGCAGTACTCTTAAATCAAGTAAATAAAGTTGTAGTTTACTGTACAACACTTGTATTCGTGTGAATCTCCAAAATATAGTTTTTGTTTATGCATGCAGTTAACAGTGGTGTAATACACCCACCCACAACAAGATGGTGCTGTCCTTTTAGCAGACATGGCGTTGTCACGATTTCCTAAAAATGGCGGACAGAAAGCAACAGCAACGCCTCTTTTTCCTGCACAGTGCACAGATAAACATAGAATACACAGAGCACGTGCAATGCCAAATAATTGTTAACAAAGACATGCAAGAAATTGATTATGGCATTGTTTCCCTTTATCTGAACTTGACCCTTCAAATGTTGACAAAATGCGCAATAGCTGAACATTATCTAGCGTAGTTATAAAAGAAATAGCGAAGAGTACTTTGAGACTGCTTATTTCGCTACATGAATAAGATGAAATGATTTCAATTCATAATAAAAACGTTTTTTAGGTTCATGTTAAATATCAAATATAGTTAGCAACCATATAGCATATTACATATTTTTCCAGTATCATGCAACCTTACTATAAATAATAAACATATCATAGTAGTGTATAAGTGCATCACATCAGTCAATGTCTGAAATGTGTACGTTTAATGACAAACAAAATTCAGGAATGCAAATAATGCTTTCGATAGTGTCAGGTTGTCATTTAGGCCGTAGTGCTTTTGCTGTCCATGCACAATAAATGCAGTTCCAGAATGTCAGTGAGGCCACTTGCTCTCCAGGAGAGTAGCTACTTTGAAAAAGCCTTCCCTTTGTTGGTTTGATATGCCAGGTGCTGCAGCAAACATCTCCCAACCGAGTGTCGTGCAGACCACCATCTCCTCAGATGCACTGATTGCTTGTGATGTGCACTTCTCACTCCATTCCCCTGGGATCCCCTTTACTCACGTGCAGTTGATCTTCTCCATCTGTTTGCTATGCTCGATATATACAGTCTATTTACATATAGGCATCTTTGTTCTAGTGCCACAATCAAATCGGATATACTGTACATAATGCTCAACATCGCCATTTGTTTATAGTATTCAGTAAAATTGCAAGGTCTGAGGTAATTATAGTTAACAAAAAGTAACCAAATAACTAAAGCTGATAAAACATTTATGTTAACAAAATAAAAAAATTAAATACAAAATAAAACATCTTCCTTTTATAAAATTAACATTAACAATAGTATCATTATCATCAGACATGAGCTTTTGGAGTTCATTTTAAACGCAAGCTGTCCATTCGTAGCTTCAGAAGAAGGAAGGAAGGTCAGTTGTTTGATAGTTGCAATTTGTTTTACTTTACTACGCAATACCTGGTGACCCTATTTCTCCTATCTTGCATGTGACAAATACTTCATACCCCCCCCCCCCCCCCCACACACACACACACACAAAAAAAACACCCTATACCTCTAAGTGTATTAACCTAACATGGAGGATTTTGGGTGTGGGAGTACAAAAGGCCAGAATTGAAATTTGAACCTTAAATATCAAACTGTGTGGCAAATAAACTAAAAAAATGATAATCCAAAAATATTTTACTAATTTAACTTAGTTTAATAAATTGATTAACTAACAATCATTGAATTCCTTACAACATAATCATGAGATCAATCAATTTAGTCAGGGTTGTGAAGACACAGAGGAAGTCATTATTTGCAACACAATTGCCTGACTGTGGATACAGTCAATCAATCCCAGGGGTCTAACCTTGTTGTCTGCAGCAACTACACACATCAATATTTGTGCTTGGGTGTGTAAGGCAAACGGTGGTCATAACTACTAATTTAACAAACAAAGACACTGAGGGGGTCAGGAAGGAGGCTCTCTTACACACACACAAACAATGCCAAAATGTCTCTGGCCTTGGCACTGATTCAAGATGGAGATATGACCACATCACTGCACGCCAGTGCACGCACGTAAATAAATACACAACTTACAGAACTTTGTTAATGACAGTTACCCAACACATACAAGCAGGTAGACTGTCACCACACTGATTTAATTCTTAAACTATAATCGTTATTTATTTCCTTCTCATGCTACTAACAAAACCTATCAAGAAATACAATTTAAATGCATTTCGGTACCAATATAAAGGCTGTATCTGAAAGATGTTGGCCACGAAATCGGTTGGCTCCAGAGCTTTAACGTCTTTTTGTTTTTTCAATTCATTTTCCTTTGGCTGCCATCTAACTAAAAATTACCACCATTTCCAAAAGGGAAAAAGCATCCTTGAACACCCCAATCTTCTCTTTCCCTGGCTTTTGGGTGTGCAATAGTCAGATGGCTGTGATCATACAAACCTTGAATTTGGCAAGTAGATTCTGAAAACACTGGCCTGCCATGTCTTTCATGTGTTGTACAAAAAGCTCCTCATTACTGCTCATGCCAACCCAACCCTTCGACCAGATTATTTATTACTCACCCACAAAAACATTGGCATTATTGAAGCCCTTAGAACAGGCCCCCCAGATCAAATTTGGACAGTCCTGCTTTGGAACTTATATGAAAGTATTTTGTGTGTCATGAAAAAAATAAAGACAATGTCAAGGTGCTAGGTAGATAAACAAGGGTTTCAAAGTTATTTATTATTTCCCCTGGCAAATATAAATTGCGGCCACAAATTGTTTCAGTTGTCCAATTCTTAAAAATTAAGTGCACAAAATGTCCACCTTTAGGTTGATTTTAAACACACAGAAGAAATGAGCCGCCTTAGAGGAAAGGCAGCATCAGGTGACAATGATATTCATGGCAAAATGATTCTGAGTAGGTGTGTGGTTGTGTTCATGAACGACAGCACGTCTCAAAACATTTCAACAGATCCTATTCAAACATTTAGTACATTTTTGTTGGGTTTTTACATTTTAGGTCAGTTTAAGGCAATACTAGCCACAAAAGTATGCACAAATCAAATAACATACAAACATGAACACAAGATCCATCAGTGCTGAAACCTGTAAGCTTAAACAACTGGTTGTTCTTTGAGACTGAACACCCGCCTCATGACATAGGTGTTGAAAGCACCAGGGCCACCAGGGCCTCTCCATTCACCACATACATGCCTGACCTGAACCACAGATGCCAGTGTGTGTGTGCATGCGTGTGTGTGTGGGTATGTGTAGTAGGGGTTAGGGTCAGGCACACGCATGCAGATTGGTGGAGGACAAGGCCATGGATGGGGGGAATTAAATGCTAAGTATAACACATGACTATTTTTTTAAGTGCACAATTTTCCTTTTGGCATTATACAACAAAAATCTTTTACTGATGCCTACAAATGCCACTATTCCTCTAAATAATTCTTACTTGCACACTTGGCTATTGATTTCTTTCATCTCAATAAAATTTGCACACTTTCCGCTAGTAAATGCCTGCTTATGGGCTCCGTTTTTTTTAATTAAACAGTAATTCATACAAACTATTGGACTCTAATCTTGGAACCACACCAAAACTAAAACCCTTTGTGGTGGCCAAATTTTGAGGGCTGCCTATCTTGATTTTATCGAGATGCACATAATCAATTGTCCAGTGTTGCGACACGTACATGCACGCATCAGTGAATTTGTACTTTTCAACACACCCCATTCGTATGATTTCTACACCATTCCTGTCTGGTTGAAGAGGGTTAAGCTCACACAAAAGAAGCAACATTCCACACTCAGAAAACTACTATCTATTTTTGTGTTTTTGTTCTTTTTTCCACCTTATGCATTCATTTATGTATACCATTTTCATGCTCAGATATATCTGCCGTGGCATTCGGGGGTTTGGGGGGGGGGTTGCTTCTCAGACACACTGGCTGCAGGATGGAGGACTTCTACATTCAAAACATACTGCAAATCCTCACTGTGCAAGTGTCTTTCTGACCAAGCAAGAACCCTTGCTGACCCTTGGTCAGAAGAAGATAGGACTTTTTTGTTGCGCCTTGATGGCGGCCACACTACTACGTATACTGCTGCCACTGGCACCTGTTTTATATTTTTTCGATTTACTTTTTTTTTTGTTTTTGTCTTAAACAGCAAAACACAATCAACCACAGGGAAACATTTCATCTTCTAAGAAATCTGTGCCAAACCTTCCAACGGACACAAAGCCTTGAGGCACAAGAGACGTTTCTAAATATTCTATGGATTGACTAGGCTGTGCAAACAAACTACACATGTGAACCGTCACAATAAGAACAAAGGCGATGTGTAACTAATTAAATATATATTTATATTAATCTCTAGCTTTTATCAGATCTAATAAATACTTCTGATAGACATCTGTGAACTATTTACATGACAGTAGATGTACATTTCTTACAAAACAATAAATAGGTATCAAGGCAAGACAAAAGAGAGGGTCTTTCAGCCATTCACACAGAATTGAGTCCTCGGTTGGTTGGTACGCAGTAAAATCTAAAGCGGGTACAGTATTGTATTTTTTGGTGATAGCAAGAAAATTTACAAACCACCACCACCAAAAAAAAACAAAAACTCAGCCTTCACTTGCTAACCTAGTGGAATGTTCCTCAGCCTCTTGACTTAGTAGGTAGACTTTTCCATCCCAGGTTACACCTGGTCAAGAAGTGGTGAATATTAATGCACCAATACTTGTCAAAACATTTTCGCAAAGAGGGGCGGGTGGATGGTCAAAGAAATTGACAGGTGACCACTGTCATTGCCAGGCAAACATGGACATACACACACACACACACACACATACATACTAATACATACCCATGAAAAACACCACAGTCATCAGAGTGGCAGACAGTATCACCACTAAACCCTCTGGTGTCCATGTGTGGACCAAAAAGGTCAGGGTGAAGATGCCTTGCTAGTGAGACTCATATTGCTGTTCCGCCGTGTGCCCTTCAAGTGTTATTAAACACCCTATAGATGACTTCCAAAGTACGAAAGAGAGGGTTGACATGTTGATGTTCATAAAAAACAGATGACTGGCTGTGGTGAGCTGGGCAGAAACAAAGGCCCGCTTGTGTGGCACACCTTTTGAAGCACCGTCTTACATCAAGAAGCAATGATGGAGTATGTCTGTCTGTGGTGAAATGTCATAAGTGCTTCTCGTACCCCTTGATACATTAAAAAAAGAGGCAGTGGGATATTGTAAAGTAACATTCTCTGGCTGAAAGTTGCATTTGTGATGGACGGAGGGAGAAGTAGGGGAGGACCCGACTCGTTTGATTGGTTTAGAGTCGGTCACATCTAACGACCGTCAGATAATGACGGGCTGGCTGTGGGTGGGTTTCTTCAAGGCGCTCAGTCATGGTGGGAAGTTGATATGGGGCACAGAATCTGCAGAGGCCTGGGTTGATGAGCCTCAGAATTGGGTTAGTCCTGGTAAGGTGGGAGAGAGGGTGAGGGTCTTGAGGTGGGTATACAACCGGGTCATGGCAAAACATTCTTGGAACGGGAATAGAGGAGACAGACTAGTGACCAGTGAGGTTTATAGTGCCGCAGGCCGGCTGCTTGGCCCTCTCCTGAGTGTCCTGCAGGCGCCGCAGGCTGGCACTGGCGTAGCCCTCATCGCTGCAGCTGCTGCGCAAGCTGCCCCGCTCGTCCCCTGAGTCACTCACGCTGCTGGTGCTCCACTCCAGATCACCCAGCAGGTAGTCTGTTCCTTCCACATCCACATCCAGGTCCTCTGTGGGCAACAGGGAAGAAGTAGGATTTGTTACAATGACCGCTAAGAACATTAGGCCGAACTTATCAATGTCTTTATCCCAGGCCATGGAAATCTATGAAATTTAGAGCAGTAAAAAAATTAAAATAACACATTTTGGGGTAAAATCTGATTATTTTTGTGTAAGCATTCACATTACATATTAAATGAGACTCTAGCGTGTGAACAAACGCATCGCCAAAGTGCATGCGCAAAAGAAGAGGTGACATCACTCGCAAGATAGTGTGTACGGAAGTTTATTTGGAATTGCATTTCAGAAATGAAGGCATTTTTAGCCTTTACGGTCACAATTTTTGCTGTTTTCATTTGCTTTAGTGTGGACAACATGATATTTTTCCTTTGATCTTTATATTTTGGAATAAGGTCACGGGCCGTATTGGACAGTTCGAGGGACCGGGCTCGGCCCGCGGGCGGCCAGTTTATAATCCCTAAATTATGTAGCTGTGACAATTGCTACAGATGCATTAAATTGCAATTGGGCACAAGGACCAACAGATACAACAGCAAAACAAGGAGAGCTAATCCTCCAAGCAAATATTTTAGCCAATTATTAGAAAATGGATAAAAGAATTGCATGAATGACAGACCTTGGTCAGAGTCGGATTTATCAGAGGACACCGTGGAGCCGGTGCTATCCATGCGGACTCTCTCCACACCGAGCTGCTCCAGACGCCTTCTCAGATGTCTCTGCTCTCTCTGTAACTGTTCTAAGGTGTGTTGGGCTCTTCTGTCACTCTCCTCCAACTTCTGGATAGTGAACAAGAAGAAATGAAATATTACCAATGCGCCAAGCAGTACTGTGTGATACAGTACCGTATCAGTGCACTTCAGGATTTAATAATCCGAATTATATAGTGCGAAACTGTACTGTATTGCTTGGTGGAAATAAGGCTTTTATTTTCACATTTTTATTGTAATGATTCTACTTTATGATCTATATAAACTGAAGCGTATATGATCTTTTTTTTTAATTGAGCAAAGTACAACCACACGCACCTTGATGTGATCTTTGGCCTTCATCAGTAGGCTCAGTGTCGTGTGCCTGTTGGCATCTGGACCCAAAGGAACCAGAGATTTCAGTCGCTCTAAACACAGACGTAGATGTGCCCGTCTGTAGGCAGAGAAAGGAGCAAAATAGAAATAAGTTACACATTTTTGAATGTCAAGAAACTAGCAAAACATATTTTTGCTACTGACATTCCCCATTTGATGGAAACCCGATTGGAAAGATCTGACCATTACTTTGGTCTACCAAACGATGCTGCAAATAAACTGCAAATTTAACTAGACTAGTGGTGACGACTATTAAGATTCCTAACCCAACAACAACAATGTGAATCTATCAGAAGTCACATGATTAATCTGCCCATCTGTCCTTGACATCTTTTTCACACATTCACATCTAGAGTATCTTCTTTCCACATCTCAATTTACATTTCTGGTAGTTGCTAATGTCTGGTGGGTGTTTGAGACCGACTGACCCCGGCTGTTATGCAACACACAAAGTGTGTGAATGCTAGTGTGCATGTGTGAACCTCAGTGGGTGGGAGTGTGTACGTCAGATGTTTTAGCCTACTGTAGAAATGTTTCTTCGGCAACCTAAAGCGAGATGAGCTGATAGTTTAATACCTGCTGCAGGTGAAATTCACTGCCAAAATGTAATGTATTAGCTAATTGTAGTGTCATTGAACACACAACAGGCTATTTCAATGCAGTTTAAGTTGAATGCACAGTCAGCAGCCACGTCATTGAAGAGGAAGCCAACCTCAAAATTTTCTATGTAGGGTAATAATATGTTTTGTGCAGCCTCTGGTGTTCTGACTAATGTTTTGCTTGTGGAATATGAATTAAATTAAATTGAACAATTGCACAATCTGAGCATAGTCTGATCATGACCGTAGTGGTTAGACATCAATGTAAGACTAGGAAAGCACATACAAGGTAGTACAGTTTCACATTTGACTTCCAAAGTGCAAATGTCATTACGTAACATGCAAATGTTCTAGTCTGCCTTGTGATATAACATGGACAATGTTTAACAACACTGTCCAGACCCAAGTTACTCAAAAAAAAAAAAGGAAAAAAAAGACGATAGGGTCTGGGCTGTTTCAGGAGCAGGTTATTTTGGTTAAAGTGCCAGAAGGCCAATGTGTCAATAGGTGACAGACATATATAACGCAATCGATCTGTGATGTAGCATTTCTATGAAAACAGAATACAGAAGAAACTGGGTTCTACTAAACTGACTAATAAAAGTATAACAAGGATCAGAATTTAGATAATTATATCATAATAATAAAGATTAAAATACTGTGTTTTTGTTCGGTTTTATAAAATTGGCAAAAGCTAAGTTGTCAGGATAAGCACGGTATTTTTGCAGTCAATTAATTGATCGTTTAGTAATCTATTTATCTCGGTATTGTGAAACCTGATTTACAGAACTTCACATTTCAGAGTTTTTTTTTTTTATATACTGGCTGGACTTTGCTTCGTATTTGTTATTCATGGTTCTTACATACAGAAAAGTCTTGAGTGGTACTTGAAAATATACCTTGGAGAAATGTTATTATTGCATTACTGCTGAAATGTGCATTTAGGGTGTCTTCCATGCTAACTGTATGCCACACGCCATGGCATCTTACATATCAACAGAGAAAATAAGGTGATAAGGCTTATAATAAAACAATTTGTTTACGTTACGTGCGTTTATTGCGAGGGGCAACGCAAGATTTGCTTCGCTTGTTGTTATGGCGAGTAACCGGGAAAAGCTGAGTAAGTCATCGCAGCATGTGACTTAATGGACACATCACGGGCGAGAATGAGAGCGTGCATTCTACGTGTAGCAACAATTTCTGTCGTGCACGTGGCGTGCGTTGCAGACGTGTCACCGACGTGCAGCGGCCAAATGATGCAATTGGGCCGTTAGCGCCCAGGGCTCAGAACTATCTTTACAGAAGGTTCAGTTTGCATGTCAACTGATGAACTTTCACTTAATTGATGACCTCATTATACCGTGTTACTACAAATGTAATTTGGGGGAACTGGATTCATTGTCCAGCAATCATCAAACTGAGCTGTTTAAGTAGGACAAATATGTTGCACTTTAATAAACAGCTCATCAACGATTGCCCATGGTTTCTTCACATCCTTAAAGAGATTGCATTGGAAATATATGGGATCAGGAACCAGATGTTTTTATGGATTGAGGAACAGCCCATTGTTTATGTACATTATAAGATTACACTAGGCAAATGGAATAGAGTGGTGTTTACGTACCTGTTCTTCTCCATTTCATTGTGTGTTGACCTGTGGAGACAAAGAAAGACATGAGCACGAAAACAAAACAGGGTAGCCCTCTGCGTGTGTGTAATTGCTGCAGTCTAACAGCGTACTGTGGCGGTGTGAGAATGAAAGCGAGTGAGAAAAGGCTGTGTGGGAGGTTGTGGCAGTCAGAGTAGGCTGATGTGAGTTTCAAGGAAAATGGAAGACTGGGTTTTGTAAAGCCTGCACGTCATTCTTTGGAGGAGAGCTGTGGTTTTTCAAAGAATATACTTGGACAGGTGAAGAGGGGGGCAAATTGTAAACATATAACCACAAATATTAAGACTATGCCACTTAATATTTTGCCCAATTATCCATTGAATGCAACACAGTAGGGAGGGGGAAGTAACAGTGCTGAAAGTGAGTAACAAGATGATATTCTGCCCTTTTTGTGAAGTTCAAATCAATCAATGTGTATCGTGGGTCGATAAATTTTATCGGTGGAGATTTGCCTGACCTATGCAAAGGAGTGTGGAGGTGTTTGAGGGAAGAAGATATCTCCGCGTTCTCGATCCAGACTACTGCCTCGACTGATCCTTTGAACCAATGTCCAAAATTAGCCTCTACTCCTTCATCTCAGAGGACTCTAAATTGCACTGGCACATGTATACACACCCTGTTTTTCCTTGGTCTGAGAGAAGCCATTACTCCTGCCAACTGAGATCCAGTGAAGGACCTTTAAAAATTATTTTGGAAATGATTGTTCATTGTGTGCATGCATGCGAAACAACACTCGGGTATCATCTTTTGGTGCACACAACCGTGTTGGCCCCCTCCAACTGAATATGAATTCCGACAGAGCTCAGACAGCCGCTTGTGACATAACAGTGCTGGCAGGAGAACACGACCACTCATTCAGAGCCGATTTCAGAGTCTGACCCAGCTCCGTTTCGCTAACTCTGCACAAGTTTCTTGGCAAATATACTTGCAGGACTGATAATCTCTTCCAAAATTGGAATATCCAGCTCAAAGTGGGCTGAAATTCAAGCTGGCAGCCTGGTTGGGACACATTACACACAAACACAAAACTGTTGGGACCCCTCTGTAATTAAAAGAAATGCCCCAAATGATCACTTGAAACATGATCTTGACAGAATAATAAATACCGAGTAATAAATACAAACTTGTTGAAAATCAGCCGATAAAAATCAGATATTGCTTTTAAGTTGTGGTTCAACAAAATCCTCCACACTTCCATTTTCTGGACTACTTATCCATAACAGGGTCCCAGGTTGGGTGGAGCTCAGCCTATAACTAACCAATGAAACAGATCTAGAGCTTTTTGGCAAGACACATGAAGTCTATGTTGACAGAATCATAAAAAAAACCCACCACTGTCCCAGTTGTGAAACATGGGGGAAGCTTAATCGCAGTACGCATTGCTAGATCAGCTCGATCCAGACCAGAGATCTTCAATGAATATTCTGAAAGGTCTGGCTGCAATGGATTTTCAGGGCAAAGGTCAGAAATATTTTGATTAATGTGGCCAACGCATGCATCCATTCTCTGTATCACTAACTTCACAAGAATTGCAGGTGTGCTGGAGCCTGTCCCAACTGACTTTGGGCGAGATGGTGTGCCCGGGACTCGTCGCTGGCCAATGGTCTGGCACATACAGATAAACAAGCATTAACACCAACCTATGATTTTTTTTTTTCAATTAACATAACATATACGAGTTCAAAGAAAGGTCTTCAGAAGATATGAGGAACAACATTTGAGCTGACTTCCGGGAAAACAGCAATTATACATTCTTAAAAACATCGATTTTCAAAGTACCATTGTCACAAATGCCCTCAACCAAAAGAGTTGATTGGCTCATTTTGCTCTGCTAAACAAAACAGGAGCTACCATGTGCACCGTCTGTGAAAACGGACTGTGGGAGAAAATCCAGCATAACAACGCACATACAGGCAATTGACGGTGGGATGGCACGAGACCGACCTTAACTCGGTCCAGGCTTGGATCGCTGTCTGCCATTTAAAGATAGCTGATCAAGACTGTTCTTGTACGTATAATTAGATTATTAAAGATGAATAAAAATACACCGTAGACTTTTGACGTTGTGCATGCATTTGACCGACTTGGTAAAACCGAGATGTGTGACCACGCGTCTCCTCTTTGCCGGATGATTGTGATCTGCTGGCACTATACATTTGACAGGAAAACATTTATATTGGGGATTAAAAATGATGTACTGTATTGCAGGCATGCCTCAGACAGCTTTCATGCAGTACATTAGCTAATGGAGACATTAATTATACTACAGGCTCAATGACAGCCTGGAGTATATACGGTACGTTTTGTATGGAGAAAACAATGTTCATTACAAATAGAGCTACTTGTAGTCATCTTTTCACAAGCGAATAACAGAACACTTGTGACAAGGATTTTGAGCGTTGTCTGCAGTGATACAGACCCTGTATTGGTCTGTCGTGGTGAAGAAGGAGCTGAGCCGAAGGCAAAATACCTTATTCACCAGTCGATCTAAATCCCTACGGTCACGAGCCACAAAAGAACAAGATACAAGCAGTTGAAAGGCGTGGTGTCGGGGCTCTCCCTCAGAGATAGGGTGAGAAACTCTGTCAGTGCAAGTTGACAAGCTGGTAAGTGACTAGGTAGAGGCAAGTTTGGGTTTCCCTGCTTAAGCTGCTGCCCTAGCGATCTGACCTCAGATAAGCAGAAGAGAATGATGATGATGGTTCGAGTCATGATGGATAAAGTAAAACTCATAGAGCATATCTTCAAATTATTATTTTTTTTTTTATTAATACAGGGCACCAAATTATTTTTTTTTACTAGAAAACACAGTGGCTCCTAACTTGAAATATAAAGGTGCAAGTAGAAAATTTAAAGTCAACTATAAGTTGAGTGAAGTACAGTACTGTAAATTTATTTTTACTAAATTATCAATAAATGGACTGGAGTCTGGACTCAGAGCAGAATTTTTTCACCAAGAAAGAATATTTAGGAAGAGTATCGGTCAAAAAATATATATAATCAAATTTACTGGTTGCATGGGTGTGAGTACAGTATAGATGGAAAATGTATTTACACTGTCACAAATTTTCAGAACAAAATGTCATTTAGGGTCAGTCTGAATCCCTGTCATATATTTATGATTTACTATCATATAGTATTTATTATGATGATTGTTTAGCTCAGAAGTTGAAGATATAGAACACCATACCTTGCTCAATATTGTGGTGCAGGACTGACAACGCTACGCACAGCACCTTCTAAAATATGTCATTGGTTTTGTTTTTAGAAAGGGAATATGTCTACATAAAAGCAGCATTACAGTGAAATAGCCTAATGCACAAAATGATGAAAGATGAAGAACCTCTCAGGGTGGCGAGCATATAAAGGACTCCATTTATCTCCTCAACAAGGATGCAACATTTGCATAGTGTATATAGAGTTACCATATAGAGTGTATGTACATGTGGGAGGTGGGGGAGGACTCTCTCCCTCTCGCCTCCCTGCAATAAAGGAGCTGATTCTCTTCCCTACCAAGAGTGGGAACCAACTGACACATGCACATACATGTTCCCATCCCCCACCATTTACAGATCTACTCCGTGGAAAAACAACAGGCAATGGAGGAGCCTCTACTCACACTGAGAAATTCTTTATGAACTCAATCTTTTTTCCCACTTGCTCTGCTCCACATTTTATGACTCAAGTCATTTAAATAGCATTGCCTTTCCCTTCAAGAAATCATAATGTCGTGCCCAGGTTTTAAAACACAATAATAGACGCCAACAAGCGCATCTCCAAGTCACTGATGGCAGATGGTGTGAAGATTAGAGGCTTGTATGACAGGGAATCACAACAAACAAAAATATCGTCACATCTTTGGCACCGATCAAATGCAGACATTTCAACCGTGTGCAATTTTCTCCACACAGCAGCCAAAGATTTCTCTACATCTTCACCCACTAGCAAATCACAGTTAAATGTCCAAACTAGTAGTATGAAAGGGGCAGCAATTTCTAAAATAAATAAAATAGCGACCACGTAATTGAATGAAGTAGATCACATGAGATTTCTTTCATCAACTTGTCACCCACTTGGTCGACCACTGACTGTGTAAAGATTACCTTATATTGCATCAATAAGTGGGTGATGATAGCATCGTATGATTTTTTGCATAATTACATCGTAATACCCAGTGCGGGCCATTCCTTCCCAGGGACGGAATAATCCGTCCATCTGTCCCATCTGTTTTGCGAACGGAGGACAAGAAGTTTAAAGAAAAAAGACGGACTAAGCAAGGATAGAAGTGGGTTTTCATCCGTCCCCGTAATCGTCACTTTTATTTACACCTTTGCACAATTAAGAGTATTAGCATGTTTGAGGTTGAAATGTGTAGCCAGTTGACCTGGAAAATAGAAATATTATCAGAATGACAGTAAACGTGAATCTTGTAGTTATCCAAAGCAGACTTTAAGCCAGAAAATATGCTCTTTTGTTGGGCAAAATCTTTTAAGCCAATGTTAAAGCCTCTGCTATAAATGTCCTATGATGGGAATATTGGTCATCATAAATCATGGAAGTAAAAGAATAGTGAAACCCAATCAACTTTGAGCCTGCTTTTATCAAATAACGTATCTGAATACCCATCAGCATGTGTTTTAAAAAAAAATCTTGCTCTTCAGTGTTCACCCTATATTAGTGTCAGCTAACACGCATGAAAAGCTCCAATGGTCACTCCTACAAACAAGTGTATGTCGAGCAACTGTTCATTTAACGACTTGAGTTGCTAAACTTCACAAGCCATTCTGTACTGTATTGGAAAGAAGTCCTGATTACATGTTGCTTTGCATTTCTAACTCAAATGCAATCCTTGCCTTAACATCTGAATGTAAAATGATGTACCTTGAATTACCAGCTCTAAAGCTATTCTAGCTTGTTGTGGAAATGTGTCTACACCGTTGCCATAGTAACACCGGGTCACCAATTTACAGAGGCTACTGTAGACATAACACGTCATCATCTTCATGTTACAACAGATAATCTGATAAGATGTAATACAAGAGCTGCAGTAAAACCTTAGGCCTTGATTTACACTTTCGAAAAGGTACAAATTAAACATTACGGACGGTTCATTTCTTTTTGAGGTTGTGGTTTGAAGCCGTTTAAAGCTGCTCATATTTGGACCCTCTAGTGTAGCTGAATGAGCGAAAACAACTATTAGAATTAAAATTAGTGCATAAGCGTGCCTAATATTGTGACCAGACATAGTAAGTTACTGTTGTCGTGGTAGTGAAGTAATGCATTTTATGTACCGTATGGCTCTTGGCAATAAGGTGGAGTATTTTCCCCCCCCCAAGTCTTTCTGCTCATCCTCTGCACAAACCTTCTATACATCGGAGTTGCATCCAGGTAAATGATGAACATCCATCCATTTTCAGAGTTGCTAACCCTACAAGACTAACTTCCATAACAATCTGTCCGTATTCCATATTTTTCACATTCTAATCAAAAACATTAACATTATGCAACATGATAAAATGAATTTGAATAGTGTTCAATTGCACAAGGCAATCATTGCTCTATAACCAAAATTATTAATGAATTATAGCTTTCATATTGTTATTGCAAGGTTTTTGTTGCAGCAACCTTGTCATGGTGTATGACTTTTTTTTTTTTTTTTGCCCAAAATCAAATATTTTCAAGACTGAATGGCTCAGTTTTGTTTTGTCAAATCTGACCTAGGCCTAATGTAATCACCATTAAGGCCATACAGATTTCCATGACAAAATACAGACCGTACCATTTGGTGTCTCTGCATTTTATATCTTTTTACGTATACGATACTTTTTCAATTAATGATTGAAAAAGATAAACGCTTGTTTTTCTTAATCTACAATAATCTAAATAACCACCACCTTAACTAGCTGTTCATCAAATGCACGGACAAAGGCAATTTGTCAAAATGAATAAAAGAACAAAGTGTACACAGCAACATGAACTGCTTCCTCTTTCCCTCTGTAGCCAGAACTTTTCTCATAGCACGCATAAACTGTCAAAAATTAAATAAAGAATGACTCAAACTTGTTTTTTATCTTAACAAAAGTGACCTCATTTTTGTACTACTTTTACAGTTAGAAAATACTGCATGGACAGATGTTTATTGATGTTGGCAGTTTTGCAACTTAATGTACAGTATTATAAACAATCCTGAAATAGAAGGAAGATGCCACTCAATAAATGATCAAGTGCTGAACAGGCCTACTAAACCGTGACCTCACCAACAAAGCAAAGCACACACTAAACTGTGAGATGCAGTTGCAACAGAAACCTGTTTTGACTGCATTGATGTATGGAATCCAGACCTTGCGCAATGACCGTACTGTACATTTTGTTTGAGCAGTCATGTTGAGTTGATCGAGTTGTCAGGGCGGCTTGTCGCTGAAATGTCTCCTTCAGTCACCTTGACTGACCCACTTTGCCTTAACAAGTGGTCAGTGGCCATCAGCCAGACACTTGGAGCTGTCGCTGTGTGATTTCATCAAGCACAATAAAGAGACAAATCATAGCTCTTCACCAACAAAGTAGTACATACAGTCTATGGTAAAAGTCTACATAGCCTTTTTCAAATACCTGATTGTGATATTGAAACAAATAGACCAAGATAAGTCATACCAAAATCTTTCCACCACAAAGCTATCATTTTCACAAGGAAAAGCTTAGTGATAGACAACCGCTTGTCCTTGTTTCATCTGAAAAGGACATGCTACTGTATATTGTCTTATGAATGGGCACCGTGTCTTTGAAATCGGTCAGCAAAATTGACTTAGTTATTGCCTTCTGCTGGTCTCTTTTGATATTAGTCAAACAATATGAAATCACATAGACCATACTCTGCGTGGCCCCTTGATAAAACTAGGATTCACTTTTTTGGGTTTCGTTTTGGGGGGTCCAAAACCCATCTTTTGTGGACGACATGCAGGACATTGGATATTTTATAAATGCATTGAGCATGAAATATATCATGCAGCCCTATGTGCCCCCCTGTAGACCTGAAAAAAAATGTGTTCCCCTTTACCATTATGATTGCCCATCCCTGACTGAGACTGTGTGTGTATAAGACACGTTAACTTCTCCAATACCAAGATATATAATGCAAATCCAAAATTATAATGCAATTGTAATAATATCATAATACTAAGTGGAAAATGAAAAATAATTGGATGGGGGTTAGGGTTAGGGTTTATTGTTGTGCAGGACCATTATTATTCTACGCTTGGTGCAGAAATATCTAAAAAAAAAAAATTGAAGCCCAAAGGTTATTAATTGTTTACCTGCTACTGATGTTTTTCTTGCTTTTGTTCTTCCTTTTCAAATTTTCCCTCTCTCGACTGCTGATGAAGGGTGGCATGGAGGCATAGCCATGCTCAGCTTCTGCAAAGCACAAACACAGTAGCCTTTGGGTCAAACAGTGTCAAAAAGCTAAAATATAGGAAGAGCACATAGTGCTTGTTATTCTTTTATGATTCAGTTGACATATTTGAGATTAATAGGTAATTAACACTATAAAAGCATTCCAAGTCCCATCTTTATGCTGTGTTTTCTCCCCTAAACCTGGACAATGATGTCATCTTGAACTGGAATAAACCCCAGTAGCAAGCCACAACAGTAGAAAAGGAGGGGCTATCATAAAAACAATGTCTTTGGCCATCGCATTAATTTTTATTGAAATAAAAATGAAAAATTGATACAATGCTATTCAAGGCAGACCATTCCCATTTATTTTAAGATTAATTAAGGTAATCGCACACGTGCATGCATTTGACAATTTCATATAAACATTTCGAGGTTCAGTGTTGCATACAGGACTGCTTAGCAAAATACACGAAAAGATAAAATGCAAAGGTTCCACGTAAAATAAATTAAGCGTAGATGTGTGGATGGTCGTTGTGATAGCACAAACAAGCCACATAAGGGGGAGGGGTGTCGCTGCATATTCCTACTGCATAAAATCCACAACAAACGTGAATGAAATGATACTTTACCTCGTTCCCTGCGATCAAGATACTCGGCAGCTTCGATCAACATCTGCACCATTCCGATAGCCGTCATGTTCAATAATAATAACTGGTATTAAAACAATCCGATGGGGGATCCTGTGGCTGTACACAAACCTCTTCGTTCACACAGCAGCTTTCTCAAACTGTTCTGCCAGCGGTTATTTTAAGGCGAGTATTTGTCTCTCCGATCGAGTATCAACTGGTTGTAAGAAACTTAAAATGTGCCAAGACAATACAAAGCAAGACAGAATTGCTTTCTCCCCCTGGTGCTGTTCCAAAAATGTCAGCTGATGTGGTTCAGGTAGAGACTAGCTTTTAGCTGCTCGGGCTAACTATTTGAGCAGCGATGGATGCTTGACTCTCATTCGAGACAACTGTCAAACAAATGTAAACTAAGTCGTTCCAGAGAGATTCGCGTATGGCTTTTCTTTCCGAAAAACGGGCTCGGACGAGTTTTGGGTCAGTGACAATTGACTAAACTAGCGATGAAAGTTAGTCACGAATTCCACAAGATGAGTGATTCTGACCTCTCGCCAGGTCCAAAAGCGCAAAATGTTGGCCTCGTTAATTGAGGTACAGAAGCTCGGTCTCTATAAAAGTTCATCCGATGATGTCATCCAAACTTATCACTGTTAATAGTTGTTGTGCTAGTTCGTCACGTCAGTCATCATGCCACACGTCTTGATCGACACTAATTTAGGAGAACGTGAGTCTTGCTACCTTCTAAATTGTCTTCCACTGACTGGCTTGTGTTTTCAAGATTCGGATGACAGTCAATTATTGTCGTCCGTGGAATAGATTTGCGTGTGCTTAGATATGATTGGTCGTTGGCACCGGTAACTCGGATCTCCATTGGAGGTTGAAACTGTCAATCATTTAAATGGTACGACGTTCAGTGAAACCCAAGTCGGAGCAGCCATTTTGGTTCACATTACACGACAACATTGCTCCCGTGTTGAGCCACAATGGAGGTTGTCTAGCTGGGATACAATAGTCTGCGGCGATTGGTTAAATTATGATAAACTCGCCAATCATTGGCCACGATCTGAAGTTGTAACGCCCCATTTTGACAGATGACACGCCTCCGTCACTTGCTGTATTGCGGTGTAGGATTCTGATTGGTACTCGCAATGTTGTTTTGTTGCGATCGGGATTTGTTAAACGTGCACGCCGTCTTCTAATTTGCTCCTTCGTCAGCGCAGACGCTTATTAGCCTCATGTTCGACAAAAATAAAGAAATCTTCCCGAGTCCCCTGCATCCAGCATTACGCCTTAGTGTTTGGCAACTTTGCTATGACCTGAAGACTACATTTATAAACGTTTTGCAATGCGTTGACTATGTAGAAAAATATAGTAATGCATATTAAAAAAAGTTATTAGATATACTTATAAAAAAGTTAAGTATTTGCTACATTGACTCGGTACTGAAGAAAATGTGTTTTATTGATTTAAACAGTTGACATTATTACTGCATCCAATTGTTTCAGTTTGAAAAGTAAGAACACTACCTTCAGTAGACTTTTATTGTTTTACATAACTAAACTTATAAGTAAATATAGAACAACATGAGTTTTTGTGTACCTCATGTTTGCTATGAACCATGCATCAATACCAAAATGTGGTGTAATAGAATCACGGAGACAACATTAATGTCTCCCATTAATCAAAAATGTATCTGTATATGGTAAAGTCCTACACAACAACAAAAGGACAAGAAAATAAAACCGAACAGCACAAAACATCCTAATTTTGTCAAATACAACAACATTTACATTTCAAGAGGATAGTAGCAAAATAATTTCATGCAATGAAGTCCAGTGGTCTGTTGAATCCACCCTTTCTGTTCATGTATTGCCTAGAAACGAAAAAAAGAAAAGAAAAGAGACATTACATCACTGTTACCCTCGCAACACTTGCAGATGACATCATCACACACCAATAGGAGTACGAGAATTTCTGCATAGAAACACCTGCAGAGGTGATTGGCTATATTGACTATAGCAGTAATAAGGCTTGCAGTGAGGGGACTTAAAACTTGACATTTTAAATCAGCAACCTGACCAACACCGAATGACTAACATGACACCCGGGTGCTGAGGCAATAAGACCGGAAAGCGCAGCACAACTAGCTCTCCTCAAACAATAATATTCCCCTTTCATAATTTCCACTTTTGGAGAACAAGGGTAGCTTCTCCTATACACTTGTCATACCTGTATTTTCTTTTCATGGTGGTGTTGACAGCATACGCATTGGTAGCGCTTTCACTTTTCTTCCCCTGATTGAAAACAAATTCCCAAATCATCATCATGCATAGGAAAATGTGGGCATGAGCACACTCAATCTTTTGGTTACCAGGGACTGGTTTATGATAGTATGGATATTTCATGGACCAGCAACCATTTGTCCACTTGGATGGTCCACATGTGACTAATTTTGCTCAGGTATTCGATCTGTGTGCGTGCTTGCGTATATATATGTACATATATGCATACAGTATATTTCCTTTATTATGTATTCGCCTGGCAGGGGGCTAAGGATGAAAACTAGCTTTGTAGCTATAATCTGTCATATTTACATTTGGTTTTATAATGATGTTCATTAATGTGCCTTGTCCCCATTCAGATAAATAAATACTTTGTACTAATGTATGTAAATATTTCATTAAATTAATGATAAAATAATAATAATAATCATATATTAAACCGTGGGTCGGAAATCAAGTTAAGAATTGACTCTTAACTTTGCTGTATAGTTATAACCCTGGTATATACGTAGTAAAATAAACGTTCAATTCTAATACGCTTAAAAAAATCTGATTTTTTTTATGATTAATTAGAAATAAAAAACACAAGAGACTGATAGAAAAGAATTACACGTTTGTTAAATGTGTGAGAGGTTCACTTTGAGAATGAAAATATGTTCCTGTAGTTTTGGATCATTTGTTGAACTTTTTTGCACAGCATACACACTCACCTTAGTTGAGTCAAAGGTTGAAAATCCCATAAGTTTCATCATCTCAATTTCTTCTTCGGTTTTGCCTTGCATGTCCTCAGCTGTTTAAAAAAAAAAGTGTGTGAATTCCATAACTGGTGCATATAAACTGAGGACAAATGTCAGTCCTAACATTGCAACAAAGGAAGGAGTCTGGTAAGCTAGTTAACAAGTATCACAATTTTAGTGAGTAAGTCTCTTTCATGTGTGTGTGTGTGTGTGTGTGCGATTCCCTACCAGACCCAAACGCTGGTACAGCATTGAGTCTGGCTTGCCACGTTAGGAACCAGTGCTTTAAGTCATAATTTACTTCACTTTATGTTATTTAGTATGGAAACATTTCTTTTGAAAGTCAACTTTACTATGGTGGTGGTACAGTGCATCTTTTATACCTGATATTTGAATGGGCTTTGATGCCCTGTCTTTACGGTCATCTTCACGTTTGTCTTTTTGTCTCATAGGTGAAAGAGAGGAGGAGCGATGGCGTCGCGGAGACCTGCACAGGGGAAACATCGACAGCTGCAGGACCAGTTATCACAACTACTGAGTGTACAAATCGCTGAAAATAATTAAGTAGTGTATGTTCCTGACCTATCCGCAATAGGTAAAAAAAAAACATCTGTGCAGAAGAGGGATATATATATATATTTATTTTTTTCATTGTACTATGTCTATGCTTGGTAATGTGGAACATTCCATAAAGTTGATTCTTCTCAATGCAAAATGTATGAAAATTCCCCATGGCATTAAAGCAGATTTCCTCACCTTGAACGTCTCCTGTGGGGAGATCTGGAACGACTTCTTCTCCTTTCTCTGTCACGATCCCGTGACCGATCCCTTTCCCTTCGCCTTCGATCACGTTCTCGTGAAATTGAGCGGGAACGCCTCCGTTCTGTAGGCAGTAGAATAAGAATTCACAAAAGGATACAAGAGCACTGCAGTACAGTATTTACACATGGAACTGGGTATGTTTGTGTTTGTTTTAGAGTATATTCACAATAGAGTATATTCACAACGCAATGACTTAAAAGTGACTTCAAAATATTGGTACTGAACAGGTTTGTTTACTCCTTTTGATGGTCTGATGCGTGCGACTTTGGTTTGACCATCATATCTGTGGCATATACTATATTCACGATTTGCTCAGAATCATCGCAAAACTAGTTGCTAACAGTAAAAAATTCATGAAAACTAGTTGCAGAAATTTGCGAACACTGTTGCAATATTGCAAAGCTACCACACATAGTAGCTCAAATAAGGATCAAGGTTTTGGCCGCTAGGAGGTTTAGTGAGTCCATGAAGCCTCGCGAGCTTTTAAAATTTAAGTTTTAGATAGCTTCATCGTGTATCGTTAGTTAAGTCGGTCGGTCATACAGTTTCGGCAACGGATGGTGGTCTTTTATATGTTTATGTATCGTGCCTGTTTAGAAAAAGTAAAGAGGAGAAAGTACATCTGTGTTGAAATGAAGGGACTAAATTAAAACAAATACTACTCAGGTTAAATACTGACAACCAAAAATTCTACGTAACTACGGAGCATTCGAATATTTACGTTATTTTCCAAAAATGCCAAATTACATCGATTAGTCTCACTACAGAACATTAATGAAAGAAAGCGCGATTGTAGTCGACAATACATTTGTTTTGAGAACGCTTTTTAACCAGGACCCTATAACAGAAATGGCGATTTCTTGGAACTTTCTTTAATCGACCAGGCACGGACTAATGAGTTCTTTCTTACCACGCCTCGGAGGAGTTCGACTCCTGCTCCTTCCCATTTTAACGAGTCAAATATTTCGCCAAAGAGTAGAAGGTATAGCGCTCAACAGAACCGCAGGACAAAGAGTTACTCGAAATTACTATTGAATCGTTCACTGTGCGCCATCATAACAGATTCCGCTGTGTCCATTCATAACTTCCGCTTGTCTTTTTTCCTACAGCGCCACCTATCTAGTCGGATCTCAATTGTTGTGCGACTGTAACAGTATGGCAGCCCTTTATTATGTAATTGTGCAAATCAATATTACGGTCCATTTGCGATAACGCTGCTTCTCTTCACGAGTAGTACAACTTTGGCATGCAACCAGGACAACTACATGCTTTTAGTGTGGCAAAACTGTGTATACGTTGACAATTGTACCACTACTGGTAACATTTCTAAAATTCAGCTACTGCACATGTTGCCATCATCTTCACCAGAAATATTACTAGTAATATTTAAGTTACACAAATTGTTTATGACAAAATGCAGATGTTAAAATAAAAGCATCTTTTGTTTGTAAAATTGAGTCATTAATTTTGTTAAGAAAAGAGTCACAAGGCAGACAGGAAATGTTCATAACTTATTTCAGTTGATTTGAAATAAAACTTTAATGACAGATATATGGTAGACTTGCAACATTCACATACACATTCTAATATAAAATGATTAAAATTATGAGCAAACATCGCATCAGTGTTTGTTTTGCACCAAATGACTGAAAACAGAAAGCATATTTGACTGTTTGGAGGTATTTTGCATACACATACACGGGAATATGGGGAAAGTGGAATGTTTTAGTGCCTTCAGTGTATTTACGAGTCTTTAAGCTGCGATTACAAGCATATTTTATAGCCACCTTTATTTTCTTGCAAGACTGTCATTTTTTTCCCCCCAGCGCTCATCTTTGTTGTATTCCTGCTATTATGTTTATAGACTGGTAGATTTGCAATAATCAGTTTTCAGAGCACAATCAGTAGCTATCCGTATACATTTCTACATGTAATGCACATGTGCTCACATTTACATCAGCAATATCAATGTGATGTTTAGAACTAAACAATTACAAGACGCTATGATCAATCAAGTGCTTTTCGAACGATACTGTGGGACCAATTCTGAGTAGTCATATATGATATAAATGATATATGCAATATGCAAAATGAGAATCATATCCTCTACAGTGAAGTTGGTTTCAAATGGAGGTGACTTGATAAACATGAGAAATACGGAAATACAGAGCATGTGTGATGGGTAGCAGTGGTAGCGCCTTGGAGCTGACCCAGATTATTATATTTTTTTGAAAGAGCAAAAGGGTGACCACAGTCAATAAAACTGTCATTTTTGAAAATGGGTTTGTTACTGTCTGTGTTTGGAAAGCCCTGCAGTGAACGCCACCCGTGTTACTGCACTGTGTGTACAAAGAAATATTTCACAGCAATATTTCATCAAGGTTTGATGGTATGCAACTCAAGTTTCAACTTTTTCCTTCTGCTTCTTGCTCTTTTTCAGGAATGATGGTGGCTTAAACTTCTTCTTCTTCTTGGACGGGGACTTGGATGGCGAACCTTCTGGTGTGCCATCCTGCGGTTTGGTAGGCAGAGCAGCAGGGGTTGAGGATTCGTTGGTAGAAAGCTCCTTCATCCCTTTTTCTAGTTCTTCAGCTTGCTTCTCCTCTTCACCTCCGTTCTGTATGACCGGGCAGTCCGTCTTTGTATCTCCTGCACCGAGGATTGTCATAAAATGAAAGCACAAGGGCAACATTTTTGGAGTCAGACACAAAATCTTGAGTGCTGTTGGAGCGGCAAAGCCAATTGGCGTACAAGTACATCTTTTCAATGCAGATGGGCATGCGCACTTCATGAGATGTGTGCAGTTTCTATACTTACTAGTGAGACAAGACCAAAGCACCAGAGGTGTGCCCTATGAATCATTTGCCGAGTAACACAGAAAAGGACAGACAGACACAGAGGGACACAGGTACAGGAGACACAGTGGGTACAGGGACAGATGGATCGCTATCAACACTGATGACTTAGGTAGCAAAACATTTTGACTTGAGACACATGTAAAGCTGTAAACCATCAGTGACTGTGCAGGCTTGTTTACAGTTAGCGCCAAAATGTCCTCTAAAAGAAAATAGACGACAGCTAAAACATGGCTTTGCTTTTGTGTATGAACTCATAATCCACTTCTATCTTATGCGCTGATTCACTAGCTAACAGACAATCAGTAGGTATTAGTCAGAGATGACCCAATGACAGTTTGCATACCGAATTTGCATTTCGGGTGCTCATTCCTTCCATACCAATCTTAATTGCAATACCACAAGAAACCCATAATGTGTCACAGTTCTTTTTCATTAGATTTGTTCCTTCCTGTATTGTGTGTATGTGCAAAATTGGTATGTATTTGTGTGTATTTTATTTTGTCAGATCTTGACAGTGGATTGTATAGTAAACAATGACTCTTTAGCTATGTTTGTTTGCTGTGGTGTGAAAGTAATTAATTTGATTGATAGTGACTAAGAATCAAATTTTCTTTTTTTAGCATTAAGCTCAATATTTGTGACAGTTAATAAAATAAAAAACTTGTAGGAGAGTATCGAAGGGTCTAAGAATACTGCATTCATATGAAAATGGTAGAAAGATAACAAATATCAAAATGTTTCCCTTGGTGTGGGAATTGACCAGGGGTGTCCCTAGCCACCTCTGGCCACCATGTAGCTCCACCCCTGAGACAACCACAAACATATTGTCACTGCCACGATCTATTACGGGAAATTGTTCTTGAAATGAAAACTGTTAACAGGAGAGTATTGTCAACGTGAGGTCCATATACTGTAAAAATATTGTATAGTTTCATCAAAATTTGCTAGATTGGAATCTAGTCCAACTTTTACAGTATGCTCTGCTGGGGGTAGTCACCATTTTGGGTGCAGGCAGTAGCTGCCCCCAGTATATAATACTTCATTAGTATTATGTATTACAAAAAAGAAAATGTAGAAAAGGTTATGCCTGTGGCCACCATCACTTCACAAGGTCACCAGAATGAATCATTTATGAATTGTACAATACCAGTGTACAGTACATCGTTATATTTAGAATAGTGGGAATCTATTTGTTGATTGCATATATTTACTTTATCTTTACAGCCAATTAAACGTACACCGCACATGCTTATGATATTCTTTTATGCTGTACTTTATCCAATTAGGATCAAACACCACAGAGGTGGTTGGTGGCCACTATGAGGAGTAACATGGCCATCAGGCACCATCTGAAGCATGAGCGGGTAAAAGCAGCAGGGCAGAGTCGATCAGAATTGTTCATGGAAGACTGCAGCAGGCAGCTGGGTCACATAGCCACTGTGCATGGCATGCAGGGCAGGCAGTGAGTGCACCTCCAAAACCTCACCTGGAAGAGTGGGGTGATTGGGCAGAGGGCCCTTTGTGGGGGAGGAAGTAGGGGAAGTGTCATTTGTCACCTCCGGCCCTACTTACACAAAGCACAAAGTTACACACTAACAGACTGTGGTAATTGCTCAGCTATGGGGAAACTGCAACTGAGCGGGAAAAAAAAATTAAGGGTGTGGCAGACATCCATAGTGATTGTTGTGTACGATAGATTATCACCAAGATTATCACACCAAAGTTTAAGGACAAAAATGGCAGTGCTTGACCTGCCTTGACCTTTGCCCCGCCGTACTAGGAAGTGCTGCAAAAGGGTGGTCAAAGACCAAATCATCTCCAAACACCCACCAGCACTTGATCTGTTGCAGATTGCTTGCCAGTCAAACTGCTTTACAGATAATTCAGTGATCCCTCACTACTTTGCGCTTTAACTTTCATGTTCAGCTGTGCTGTGCAAAATTGTCCTCCATTAATCACGGAGCGCATTGTAAACAGGATCGCCAAACCACTGGTCAGTTAGTGCAAGGCATAGTCCGCCACTTGTTGTAATTGTTTATCCTGAAATGGGACGAAGCATACATAGTTTGGTCAAGACAACCTACCGTTGGTCCCGATATCTTGTTTCTTTTGCACTTCCATGCGGTAGTCCTCTAGCTCCTGGTCTGTGAGCTGATTAAAGGGGTTGGGACTTTCAGGCTCTGGTGGTACTTGGGGTGGGGTGACAGGTGACTGAATGAAATGACCAAAAAAAATAATAATCTGAGCTACTAATTGAAGCAAGGATTTGCAAGGTGATACAGGTGTGTTCAAAATAATAGCAGTTTAAAATAACTAACCAGATCAATCACTGATATTGACGACAATTAGATTAAATGACAAATAATTTACCAGTAGGGGACCCTTGGAAAGAATTCGACATACATGATCTGCATGCTTGTGAGTCTGAGTAATCTGATAATTAAACAAAAGGTTCCAGTTTAAAAAGAAAGAATAGACGTGTAGATTCAATTTGTCATTCTGTAATAACAGACATTTCATTTGCTCAAATGTCTTTTTTTTTTTTCTTAACATTTTGGAATGTGATTGTGTAAAAACCATTATGATTTTGAGCTTTACACACATTTTTAAACACACTGCTACTATATTTATATTAGGGCGGCACAGTGAAACATTGGTTAGCACATCTGCCTCACAGTGTCAAAGTCATGGGTTGGATTCCAGGCCCCGGCCTTCCCGTTTGGAGTTTGCATGTTTTCCCCCTGCCTGTGTGGGTTTTCTGTATGGACTCAGGTTTCCTTCCACATTCCAAAAACATGCATGGTACAGACCAAAATCTGCCATAGGTGTGATTGTGAGTGGTTATTTGTTTGTGTTGGATGGATGAATGGCTGTTATTATTTAGAACACAACTCTATGTATGAAGATACATCATTTTACCGGGGGACTATCATCTGTTACCACACTGGCGAGGACCTGAGACTGTGGTCCTGCTGTTTTCATGTCTTGACGATTCTGCTGTCGAATCTGAGGTGACAAAAATGAGCAAAACAAGTACTGTATACTGTTATTGAACAACTGCGTTCACAGTGACAAGGTACCTTGTTTCGTGTCTCAATCACTTCCCGAGGGTTAGTAAAAAGAGGCACAAACTGGTTTGGGGTTTCTATCTTGATCGCTGTACTACCAGCTTGTGTCACTTCTTCTGTTTTCAGCCACTGAGGGAGAGAGACAACAGTTAGTTTCCAAATTGTATTAAATGTTCCTCTTGAACGTGATAATTTGTTCTGCCACTAGAGGGCAGGCTGTACTGCAGCATACTCGAAACTCGAGGCAGCCTTCTCTGCATTGCAGGGCTTGGGTGAGGTGGGATGGAGGAGGTAAACAAAGTGGGAGAACTAGCTCCTCTCGATGGCATGAAAGAGCCATCCACTTTTCTTTTTCCATCAATTCACACATCACTTAGTCCTGTCTGGTTGTGTGGATACTGGAGTGTCCCTCAGTTGACAAAAAGAGGTAGCATACAAAAAACAATAATTAAAAAGGAAACTACCTAGAGCGAGTTGTATGGAATTTTAAACTTCCATAATAACAATCGCTGCCACGTCACCCACTTCCCAGATTTTTTTAAAATCATGAACAGTGTAAAATTTTACAGATAGCCACATATGGAGAAAAAAAATGCCCTTCCCTTGTTTGCCAACAAATTGGTAGAAGAAGAGCAAACTAGCAGACTGACTGAGAACCACGACTTGACCCCTCACACTGCTTGGGTGGTTATCTATTGTCAAGTACGTCCAGTTGATATCAGTGACAGATTCAGACAGATATAATTGACTATGAACATGGGATGCTAACAAGGATTAAAAAAATGTTTGCCTTCGAATTTGTGTCCGATTCACCTGACCAACAACCTGACATGGCAGAAATCCACCCAACCCTTATTTCCATGGATTAGGTTCAGCACAAGATCACTGGCTCAAAGATATGTGAGCAGCCAGTTGAGTGCGTTTTGCAAACGAATCACATTTCCAAAAATACATCCTTACAGTACTGCGCTGGTGTCCAGGACTGGCTTGCTCCTGGCTGACTTTTTGGTAGGTATTGGGAGTGTTGAGCCATCGAGTTCTCTCCTGCTGCTGTCGATGGGTAAAAGGGTGCTGCTTGAGACCCAAAGGAACTCCATCATCGTTGAATTGATGAAAGGCTGTGGCGGTTGCAGGAACCTCTATATCCTTTCGTGTTTGTGACCGTGATCTTTCCAGCAGCAAAGGGAATCGGTAGGCATAACCTGTACGGTAACCCTGGAAGATACCAAGTGGTCAAGGAACCTCAAGTTATATTTTCATTGGTTTTTGTGATCCCATCTGTAATCTGAAACATTCATAAATCAAAGTAATATTTCCCATTGAAATAAATGGTAAGGCAATTAATCAGTTCCATTTCCAAAAGTTTTAGTTACCTTTATCAACCATTATGTAGTTAAAAGTGAATACAACACAATGTAGAAATAAGCGAAAACACCCCACTATAAAGAACTACAAAAGAACATGTATCTATTTATCGCTCGTTCACTTTAACTAAGGAGAGGAGGGCTCCAGCTCCTCTATTGAAAGAGTCCATAATAACATGGACTCAGTTCAATTATTTATCATCGACGCATGGCCGTGGAGCTTTTTTCTGCCAGATGCGGAAGGTCTAATCTGCCCAAAATGGCTCCTGCTCTTATATAGTCTTGACCACACCCACACAGGAAGGCAGTTCTTCCAAGTCTATGCGACAATGTGTGTATCGATGGTCGTATATACAACAGTGACGTGCGGTGAGGTTCATGACTGATGTTATTTTTCTTTACTGACTTACCAAATTATCTAGAGTTCTCATGAGGGCTTCAAACTCATGTTCTCCAATGCGGCTCTTTTGCATTGGGCCAAAGGTAGAGCCCGCCCACCCCACTGTGCCAGTGTGATTGGGTTTATGGGTGGTCCGGTCAAGTAAGATCAGGTTCCGTTCACCGCCGGCACTACACAAAGCTGAAACCTAGCATACGTAAAGTGAACAACCAAATTCAATCAATTCAAAACGCTGCTAGGTGAATAAGTACATGTGTGTACCTGGATTTGACAGGCAGCTTGAATGTGGTAGATTGCGTAGAAGGCCTCCTCCACAGACTCCCCCAGGGCCACTATGCCATGATTTCTAAGCACCAGTACCTTTATATAATTGAAAGCCACAATAGAATAAAATCAAAACACTGACCAATTAGATGTTCATTCACATGCAATCAGTTGACATTCTTAAAAGCGCTCCTCTTGGAGCTGTGCTTCGTTTACTAATTACGTATTCATTCTTTCGACCCATGAGGAAAAGCACAAGACCTGATTATAATGAGTGGTGATTAGTCTTTTGTAGTCTCCTAACCTTACAAGTGGGTCCAAGGCTCTTCTGAAGCTCCACACGGTCTTCCTCCACCTCCATTACTCCGTTGTATTCATAATAGGCCACATCCCCGACCAGCAAGGCTTCATGGGACAATGGCAGCAGGCCACATTTCATAGCTGAGACCTAAAGACAGACATTGTTGGGGAAAGATCAGAGCAAAATAAGTACCATAATTTCTGGACTATAAACCCCACCCAAATATAAATACACAAAAATCATGAAAAATCCATCGATAATCCGCACTGGACAATCAGCCACAGGGTTCAAAGCTTGTGCACAAAGTATCAGTTTATAGTCTGGAAAATATGGTACAGTATTTTGTTAGTATATTGTTATAATTAGTTATAGTTAGTTAATTGTCTGGGTGACCCCAAACTTTTGAATGGTAGTGTAGCTCCACTTTTAACAAGGTTGCTGACCCTCGTGTGAGCTTCAGAGGGATTCCCTTGTAAAAATGTATTCATTTACTTTATCTGACGGATCCCAGTTCCGAGAAAAACAAAACACAAAAATAACAAACATGACACAACAGACATTGGTCTGGTTTGCCAGGCTAAATAATCCGCCGATGACATCCCCAGGATGACTTACTGCTGCCGTGGCCGGTGTGTGGAGGTGAAGTAGGCAGCGGGCATTTGGTCGGGCCGAATAGATGGCTGAGTGCAGGCTAAACTTCTCTGAGTCCACAACAAGGTTTGTACTGCCCTTCTCCACCATTTCACCCAAGATATTCACCTTTACCTGAAAATCACATCACCGATAGTATGTGTTTATGCAGACTACTCGAGATATTATGACATAAAATTAACTAGGAGTCGATACATGCATTTATCCAGGTCTGCTGTACTATTCAAACATGAAGAACATTTAAATACCATAACATTTTGGTTTACCCAACAACACAAGGGCAATTAACTATACAACTATCATGTTTGAACTTTACTCTCTGGAGGACGTCTGGTTTTTGGAATAGGTTATACTACTAACCAGGCTTGATCCAGTAACCTCGCTGCAGGCTAGGCCATCTGGTAGCACCAAGAAATGTTCCTGTTCTTTGCTAACACGCAGCTGTCAAAAGAAAAAAAAAAGCGAGAACACATCATGTATGCCAACATCACTGGAACTGGAAATTGGGACAATTGGCAGTGTTTTGGCGTAGTATGTCAATAAAAATAAACAAACAGTGAGACAGGTGTGACTGATCTGAGCCCATCCATAGAGATCAAAAAGACGATGCACGCTGGCAAGCTTGCAGCGCATTAGCCGCTCCCCTTTGACCATGCTGCCAGGATCCCAGCCTTGGAGGTCATTAATGGGTGTTACCGTCATCATGTCTGTGCAGTGGAAAAAGAAATTCAGACAATGAGAAACTGTCAGAAAAAAAAGCTACACATAGAAATATTGTGACTTTAGGTCTTCAGAAATGTGTCCTCTGCAGAGCACGTTCATTTTTTGTAATATGGGGACGGGCACATTGATAAACACATGCTGGGTCTTACCTAAAGCAATTTAAGCATAATGAGGATACACAAAAAAAAAACATGAAAGTGGATTGTTAACAGAAACTTCCTTGTGTACCTACCATAAGGCCATCAGAACTAAAATGAAATGCAAAAACACAAGCGACATCGTGATGTACACCAAGGATAGCATGAGATAACGGGGCCATACCATTTTTAATTCGGGGGCTCGACTGGATGATACCATTGTCATTCCAGAACATGAATTAATAAAAATCCTTGAACTAAAAAAAAATAAATAAGAAAATCAAAGAGTGCTGCATATTTGCCTTTTCTTCTGTTTGTATGCAAATTTAATATGCTGCTTTCTTATTATGGAAGAACGACAAAATTAGGAACAGATTGATCAGACGGAATAATGTCTATATTGAAAAACAACTGGTAAAAACAGAAAATAAGAACCCCGATCTGCATTTATTTATCCAGACTTCAGAGTTTTACAGATGTTCTAATTAATTTGTTCATACCATAGTGCTTCCTTGAATAAATCAAACAGGTCTTTAAGAGGGAACATTGATTGTGTGCCATTAACTGGTTCGAAATCAATTCACGCCTATTGAATACCTGTCTTTGGCAGTTGTTGGCCGCTAATAGGACATGAAACAATTGATTTAGGACAGCAATGGTTAGGAAAATTCCAGAATTTGCACCATCATAATTTTTACATACTAGATGGGGAGACTGGTAGGGTTGCAGGTGAGCCGTGCAAGGCCATGTAGTCAGCCAATTGCCTGAGTGCCCAAAGGTTTGAAGAGCTACCACCCTTCTTCATCTGTTCCTGGATAAGCGTATCCAGCTCCTCCTTGAATGACTGCGCGCACACAAACACACAAAGGCATGTTCTCAGTATACCGAGACAGATTACAATGTTCTATAGTTTCACTCAATCATAGAATTTCACAATGAGTATTACAGATGACACATCAGTTAAAAACATTAATAACAATCTTGATCTGCACATTTAATTTACGATACATTTCAGTCATTTAGCATGCACAAGCACCACAAAGAGTGCTCACAGAGAATATAGCATTTGCGCTGCATCAGCATAAACGTGATACTTGAGATCAAATTGATTTTCTGACAGCGTTAGGGCTTCATCATTTTCTCCCTCTGTGGACAAGCCAAAGAAGTGTTCATGTTTGTATTTTATTATGCCGGATGCATGTAGAGCAGCGGGATCTCACCGGACTCTGAAGAAGGCTGGAGATGTGTTTCTTAAATTGCGGTTCAGAGCCAGGAGTTGAATGCTGAGGAGACTGGAGGCTTTCAAGGACCCCATTGCTGGGGCTCCGTTGCACCGGGGTTTCCATTGAGGTCGGAGACTTGCTCATCTTTCAGAGTTGGTGCGTTACAACCACGGTTTGGTCAAAGTCAACTGTTGAACATCAAAAACATGATGGCGTTCACACAGTACACAAAAGATTAATTAGGGTGAATGTTTACTATCTTCAATTTAAAGTGCTCGGTTGATCTAATATGGTGTCGTACATGATTTTGAACTGTCGGAGGAAGCCAAATTACCCCGAGAGACATGAACCCCCACACAGATAATCACAAACTCAGCAGACACAAAAACAAAGTGTTTACATTTGACCCCAGTTACGACATAGGCCACTAACAAATATGTGATTTTTGTTGTTGCTCTCACGTCTGAGCAATAACCTAAATCTATTAAAAAGCAAGGTAATTTATTTCAAACAAACATTCAAAAGAAACCTACCCAACCAAAGAGGCACTGTGGGGCAGAAGGAAAGATGGTGCACAAGTGCTATGAGCTCACATGCAGACATCACCATCAGAACCATAAGTTAAATTACAAGTAAGATCGGGTAATGGTAAAAAGAAACAAGTTACCTTGACGATCTTTATAAAAAAAAAAAAAAAAAAACATCTGGTGCCTCTTCCCAACTGTGTATTCACACATATTCACACACAGTGCTGCAAGGGGCAGATAAGGTCCCAGAACACCCCACACCCAAGCTTCATAACAGTATTTGCATAGTATGTCAGTAGCCTACTGTGGCCATACAAAACTGTCTTTGCAACTTACACATAATTGCCTGAGGAGAGCCTGACATGGATTTACTAACAACACACAGATAAAAGACAGTCCAACCATCAAGTTTCCCGGAAGTCCATTATGGTGCTCAATTTGACATGCACATGCATGTCTCGACTGTACCGTAAACGCGCAGTGGTTTTGGAATAATAACCTTAAGTAGTTTTCTATTGATTTTCCTTGGCTCCACTTTCATTCGGCTAGAACCAGAATGAATCTGAATGCTGTATTGTGAATCTATCAATGTACTTGAAATAATAACTCAATGATCATCAAAGCAGGGAAACAAAGAAAGAACATTTTCTGACCTAACATTTTCTGGAAAACTTAATTTAACCTGGATTGATGATTGGGTAGCTAGTCCTAAAGCCCTCTTGATCAGATTGCATAGAAAAAAAGTACAATTTATGAACTGGTGCTCAGTCCAGGGTGAAGCCCCTTCAGCAGCCATACATACATCCAGCTTAACCCCAGTTGCCTAATGACTAGAAGGGGTGTAAAATGGATGTGCCCGCTTTGCTCGTGGATGTTGTTAGCGTTTGGTGTGTAGGTGGCACAAATCAAATGTGCTCCATAAATAAAGCTGCCTTGCCTATTTTGGTGTCATAGGGTGAACTGGGGCAGATAAAGAGGTTGCCTCGGGTGCAATACCGTACTGCGGAGGGTAGAGTGCAAAATTTCACAAGCGGGATGGTGCTACAGAATATTGCTATATTGTCAAAGTCCGCTCATATCGGAAACTTAACAAGCAACACCACCAGACAGACTCCATCCATGCACCTTCTATGCTGCCACTGGTGTGCAAGAACCTATCCCAGGCGACTGGATGAGAGGCGGGGTACACCCTGGACTCCCTGCATGAAACTGCAGGGCACACAAATCATTTGCGCTCACCATTTGACACCAGTTTAGCATCTTTTTGTACAGTGTGGTACTGACAATGTTGGACTTACTGTATACAGTGCACATGCAATCTTGCAGCAGTTCTTTCAATTGTCATATGAACAAGCTCATATGTATCAACATCTCCTCACTGGGCACGAGCAAATTCCCTTGTGGGCCGCACGTTGCATGGCTGCCTAGCAACACTCACACGCAACGCAGCATCAGCACCAGCCGAGCCAATGATGCACTAATGGACTCCTGCAATATGTACGTATGTGGAGGCCGACAGCGACGACGCAGCGATTGCTCATGTGGGCTGTTCGCCTTGTGTTGTCAGGAAAATGAAGTGCGTGTCAAATTCACAAGGAAAGCACGGTGCATGCAAATAGAAAAGACGAAATGCGATTGCAAGGATATAGTTGAACTACTTCGGGGTATTAGGGGTGAACAACAGAAGAGGGACAATGCACAAAGGAGGGATGTAATTATTTTCGAGCGCCTTTTCCATTTTGGCTATACTTTAACCAAGAGCGAAACGCTCACACGACGCCTCGAGCACGCACAAGGGTGCATGCAGTACAACGCCCAATACCGCACAGTCAAGAGAGGATGAACGCATTAAAAAAAATGGTAGTCGACTGACCTCAGTGCCGCGTCCACTGTTTGGCTGCACAACACCAATTGACGACTCTCGCCGTCAAAGCAGGCAGACGTGGTGAGCTGCAAAATGTGTTTGCGACGTTTCTTTGTCAGAGTGTAAGATGGCAAGTGAGTAGCCCCATGAAGCTTTTCATCGCCGACTGCGTCGTGGACCAGCCCACTGCCACGCCTGTTCAGTCTGACACGGTCACACAGCAACACCCATTTTCAGGATATCATACAGGGATTAAATGATCGGCAAGCCTATTGATATTTCCAGAGTCGTGTATAAAAATAGAAAAAGCGCTACAAGACATTAAGGCCCGATTAAACACGTCAGTCAGACGCCATCTTCTGCTGGGATGAATAATAACCATGTTACACACATACAGTGGGTGCAATGCAAATTTTACTCGAGTTCAAAGTGTAATACAATATGCGCCACTGTATACTTCTAAAATTAAAATATAGCCACACGTGCCTCATCATTGGTGTTTATTTGCATTGAAGTCTAATAAGATCTAAATATGTTATATTTGTCATTTTATTATGGAAAGTCTTATGTATATGTAAAAATAAAATATAGCCACACGTGCCTCATCATTGGTGTTTATTTGCATTGAAGTCTAATAAGATTTAAATGTTATATTTGTCATTTTATTATGGAAAGTCTTATGTACCTCTGCATGTTTCACAAACGTTTAGCTTTTTTTATGTTCTTGTTTGTAGTATATTTTATTGAAAAAGGCACATTTGCCATCTCTGGGTTGTGGAAAAACAGTAAGTTTTTTTTTTTTTCAGCCGTGTATCAGCCAAGGCAGAGGCGTTGCTAGGTATAGAAAGCTTTACTGGGGCTCAGTCAGGCCCAACTGCTATTGTGATCTGCAACTAGTCTTCAGACCACTTAGTACCAGACCACTGAGATATTAAAACTACATATATAGATTTAAAAAGAAAACAAAAGCAACCTGGCATGATCCCCTATCTATTTGATATATCTCTCCACAGCATCATCTCTACTTACAAACGCCTATAAGGGCTTACTTTCAAGATACAGATTTTTTTGATCTAATTACGAACCAATTTTTAACTTCCAAAGTAGTGTAATTGAGTATGTCTCCTAAGACTATTGATATGAAACTCGAAATCATAAAGCAGCATGGCAAATGCACGCATATCATTTAGCTCGCCAACACTTATGCCAAAGTAGGTAAAATCGGTAATCTGTGAAAATTGGCATCCCTTGCTGCACACAGACTGAAAGGGGTCGGCCGTTGCCGTGCGCCAGACAGTGCCGCATGTACTTCCGGAATCAGCAGCGGTGTTGTTTACACAGAGGACGAAGATTTCAATGGCTTTAATGATTTGGAGTGACATGGATGGTTTGATAAACTTATTTGTTGTAGTTATTTGAATAACTTAATGTTACGTGAGGCACATTCTCAGTTCCTCGTTTGTGTTTATGTAACGTTAGCACACCTGTTGTTGCCTATTCATGGTGTTGGATTTTGTCAAATAACGTTCCCCCAAAAATGCAACTTGTACTCCGGTGTGACTTTTGTTTTTTTCTTCTTTATTATGCATTTTATGGCTGGTGCGACTTGTATTCCCGAGTGATTTATAGTCCAGAAAATACGGTAAGTAGAGAGAGTATTGCTAAACCTACTATTTCAGATAATGAAATTGTATTATTTATATTCTCTTTGCACTGGGTTTGTTATGAGCATTGTATTCTAATTAAATTACTTTCATACAATTTTTCGAAGTACGATATGCAAAAACATGCTCCTTCAAAGTGGCCTGCATGAGTCATTTACATGTCGTTGACAAATGCAAGGTGAATACACATTTAAAGTGCAATATATTTTCCTAATTCATGTCAAGAAATTCCCACGATCTGAAAATAAGGCTTCAGAGTCACATTTATGGTGTGCACAAATCTACAGGTTACATATTGTACATTGGAGGGGGGGGGGGGGGCGCTTTCAAATGGATGTACTTCATTCTGACATTACAGGTACATCTAGTGCACATGATCAAAATGCGTTAAAACATTTTTTGAATACTTTTGACGACTAAGGTATATTCTGAATCATGTGCAAACGAAATAACTTTTTCGTTCATGATTGTCCAGTAATTTCTGACCCCAATTGTTCTGATGGAACTACAATACAGCTTAAATTAAATTCAAAACAAAATAAAAATTTAAAACAAAGTAAAAGTGTGTGTGTGCAAATGTCTTGTTGTAGTGAAACATAATGAATGCTTTGTTTTATGAAGGACTACAAAAATTAATGAATAATAACAGCTGAGAGGCTGACAGGGGACAATCCTAACAATCCTATATCACTTTTTCCCCACGAGGGTCACAGGCGCACTGGATCCATCCAAGCTGACTTCAGGATACCCTGAAGTGGTTGCCAGCCAATTGCAGGGTACACAAACAAAACCACTCTCACTCAAACTTACGGCAAATTTGGAGTGGTCAATCAGGCTACTGTGCATGTTTTGGGGATGCGGGAGGAAACCGGAGTACTCTGAAGAACATGCAAACTCCACGCAGGAAGACTGGACCCGGAATTCAGCCCACAACGTCAGCACTGTGAGGAAGATGGGCTAACCAGTTGCCCACTATGCCACCCCCAAACTATGACTACATTATTAAAATAGTTAAAATTGATTCCTATTCGATTTAGTTTATTGTCCCCATTCTAATTCATAACATATTTCGTTTTTTTACAGTTTGTAATGAATCAAAAATAAATTCCGGGACATACTGTAGTAATATTTGACAATGGTCAAAAAGAAATATGCTGTTATTTTTATTTTAAGTAATGTAGTAATTTCCTCATGGCTTTTTTATGTTTTTTATTTTGCTCAAATAACCTTGACTGTGGCAGGAGTGCAGCACTTCAGAAACAATGGTGTAAATAGCCAAAAATATATATGTATATATTTAAATGAATTTCCCCCAAGTAACTTGCACATGGTACACCAAGTACCAAACTTAAAGATTTGCTATCATGGCAAATCAATTCAAGTTGTATATAATAAACATTACCAAGGTCACATTTAGTGAAATTATTTTTTTCCATAGTAGTGACCAATTACAACAAACTAATACTACTTTCAAAAATAAAATAAAAATAAATAAGCACATTCTTTGATCTTCGTGAATGATTTTCTTCATAGGATCGAACCCTGGGGAGGAGAAAAAAACAAAATGACAATGTTTCCAAAATAATTCCATTCAACAGCCTTCTGATTGAAGAAAACTTTAACCATGTGCAATTGCACTAAAAATTATTCAATATAAATTTTTAACTCTTTCAGCCAATTGACAGACAAACGTAATTTGGAATGTGTTTGAATAAATGTAATGGAACTGTCACGAGTGATTAAAACGATTCGCAGCCTGCTATACATTTATGAAAGTGTAATCAAACACTTTACCACGAGAGGGCAATACAATGCTGCTTTACACCCTTTCAGATCATACTGGTCTGAAAAACTCAATCCGGATTTAAGAGTCAAAATTTGAGTGCGTATTATACATGGGGACAAGGTTTTTTTCCCCCAACATCGACATGCCATTTTTAGGGTGCGTATTATGCACGGGGGCGCATTTTGCATGGAAAAACACTGTAATACACAGGTTCTAATGATATGTAGATTAGAACTTAGTTTACATATTTGTTATTGTGACCTAACATTTGCATAGATTACCAAGCAAAAATCACAGTTAGTCGCTGATGGTGTAGGGGTACACTTGTCTGTCTTGTGTGCTGAAACCGTGAGTTCGATTCCTGCATATGATTGTGTGTAACCAAAAAGAAAATATCAATAACCAAGCAAAATCGCAACAACCCCGAAACTGTGAATTTGACATAGCATTTGGGGACAATATGTAGCAAACACATTTGAAACAACCCAGCATTGGATGTGATTTGATCAAACATTAACTCCCTTGTTGAGTTAACACTCAACCAAGGCAGCCCAGAGTCAAATTACCTAGTGTTGAGATGGCCAGTGAAAAGTTCACTTTGGGTTACTTTTGATCCAACTGTAGCCAAAAGTTATACCGTATGGTTTTAAGAGAAAAAGAAAACTGCTTAAAATCACACTCACACACATTGGAACTATTTGTCTCGTATACAATGTACAAGGTCAGCTTTTGTCAAAGCTGCAGGTAGCAGACAATGCTACATCTTGCAAGCTCATTGAAGCGGTGAAGTATGGACAAAATTGCTATGTGGAGCTGCCTCAATCACAACCTCTTCACCCTCAATCAACAAGTACACAAGCCAAAGAACCAGATAATAGTTTGACTGATAGGTGCAACGTGTACGACAACACAATCAAATGCTTTGTGTCCGCCTTTTGTTATTGTCTATTGCCATGTGATTGCAATTTGAGTGGTCCCATCCCTTTAATAACACTTAACGGTGAAAATTTGTAAACAGACCGAGGGTTAGCATTTGTCAGCTCCATGAGTGTCTTGATTTCTAAACCACAAGCAAAGCATTGACAAATATTGAAAAAAGAATGCATGTCAAACCATTTCTTTGTTTTCCACAAATCTTAACTTTCCAAGAAAGTTGCCATCGATGAGTGAGTGAAAAAGACACACACAACTTCCAATTACCCAAGCGTCTCAGATAGAATGGTCATCTTTCAGTCCAAGAACAAGTCAACATAAGTCCTTGACAACAATTCCTATTCACACAGACACCATAGGCCCTATGGCATAGGGTCATTCATAGGTAGGTAAAGTGAGTTGGTCAGAACATTACAGTTAAGTTCTCAAAAGAACATCTGAATACCAACACTCCAATAGGCAAGGGCATCTGCATTGTGTCCCAGGGTTGCCTTAGAAATGTCCTGACAAAACTGTGACGCGTCAGTCTGCTTCATGTGATTAAAATAGCCCGCAACCATGGAGGAATAATCCAGAGAGCCAGATGTTGTCATGGAGATCCATCATGAGACAATCTTGTTTCATTAAGACAAAGGAGTTACTAATATGCTTGTTACCAGCATCTGTGTTTTGCCTTGATTTTCAATTATCCTCACTGTATAGAACGATGCATTACTGCTACCATCCTATACCAGTCCTTCTTCCTAAATACAAGAAAAAACGAATACGCATCAAATAAATTGGACATAGGTAATTGGCAATAAGCCTTATACTGCGTAGCACATTTAGCATGCTCTTGAAATTGTTACATTTAGCCAACAAAACGAAACTTCATCTGCACGTCCCCAAAGATATGCAAACGCATCAAAATTATGCAGTATGGTGAATGTAAATGTCACAGCTGGCTTGCAACACTATGGGTGGTCAAAGATCAGTTATTCCGCTGTGCGTCCACTAAAGATCGAAGTGAATGTACATTCTACTATTCTACTCTACAAGGTAGAGCATTTTATTCTGAAAGCATCTGTGTGACATGATCACAGCAAAATCATCTCACAAAAATGGCAGAAACAAGTATGTTGTCTGGTCGATACACTATAATTGATTGCCATTACCTATAGAATTTGTTTGTACTTCGCAAATTGATGAAGACCTGTGAATATTTCTGTCATGTTACCCATTTGCTTGGTGCCCCACTTTTGCAAAATATTGTTGACAGCACACAAACACTTTTTCATACAACTTATTCTGTTTCGGGAGGCAAAACACACACATAGCATCGGAGTTACCAAAGATTGGTCGGGTGCTACTTGAATGATGAGCTGGTATGCAGGCATCGCACAATGTTGGAAGACCAGCCTGGTCTGATCTCCATCTTCTGTTCCTGATTCAGAGGGCATGGTGAAGCCTTCTTCAGCATGGTCCTCTGACATATTCAGAAACTGAAATGGAATCCATGCAAAAATAAATAATTTACTCCTTTACACATGTATAGCACTATTCCACCCATCTGCAAAATAACATTACTACTGCAAACAGTCGCTTTTACGCCAAGGACATGCTATGCTGCCATCAACAATAATCCAAGATTTCTCATCAGATAAACATTTTTTCAAAATTTTATTATAATTGGGGATTTCTTAGGGGTGGGATGTTGGACCCTGCATTTTCCATGGACTGTATTCAATGTTTATCAGCATGTTTGGGAGAATTTTTCAGGGTTTAAAACTAGTTAGTTTTTTTTCTCCAAATACTACATATTTTTCCAATATTTCAATGGGGCGATTCACACAATTTTTGGCTATTTGTGCCAATCCCCTCGTCGACTGTACAGTGAATAAACATGTTCCATCTTCTGAGAGGTTACCATTTAGTTTTTTTAACTCGCTGCTCGTCCAAAATCTTGATCATGTAAAGGCTACTTACAGGGCTGACAACCACGTTGATGTGAGAATGTGTCAAGACACCTCCTAGGTGGTTTGAATATGTGCGACATAAAGGACTAGGAATAAACATGTATGGTACACACAGAGCGCCTCTATTATATTCTTAACATGCATAAAACTCAATTTACTATAAAACAGACTTACATCATCCACTCTCCAAAGATCACTGTCAAAGCCTTCTGATTGACCAAAGGAGATCGCATTGTTTAGGAAATCGGTCTCACTGCTCTCAGTCTAATGAGCACAACACAACGATATTTGAGCAACTCAAAAATAACAAACTGCGTGCAAAATCATAAGACATACCGTTTCTGTGTCTTGCAAAACTGCAAGTAGTAATCGAATGTACTCTGTTGCAGCTTTAAGAGTGTCTACTTTGCTGGGCTTGTGGTCAGGTCGCATCAGCGGTACCATTCGCTTCAAGCGTGAGAACATGGTGTTAAGGTTCCGTATCTACAAAATTGAAACCACAATGAAAATAATCGGAATGCTAACGGTGACTCCATTTTTCAGTAGCAACAACAACAAATTAATGAGCAGCCTTTATTGCTTTCTGTTAGAATACTGATAGCGCTTTGTAGAGAAACAAAGATAATAATGTACACACCCAAATTAATGAATTTGACTCTCATGACACTAGCGGGATATTTATTAAATTAGTGTTGCATATATATGCACTAATTTACGTATATACATAATATTTGTTTTCTAATTATTGTGAGAAGTCATCAACATGAATGTCTTCACAAAGATGAGCAGTATTAACATTAACATACTATTAGGTCAGGTCAAATTTATCTACGTAGCCCACAGGTTACTAGGTCATGACTAGAATAGCAAATTGTCTTCCCATTTAATATCTTTTTTCTTTTTTCTACCAGTTTTTACTCATCTGATTTGAAAACGAGTTATTTGTCAGTTTGTTTTGTAGCTTTTATTGTATATAATATGAGGTGCTCATACATGTATTTGAGTTGAGTCATAATGGCCCTCCGAAAGAAGCTATGACTACAATGTGGCCCGCAAAAAAAATTAGTTTGACACCCCTGCCTTAAACAAACGAATCTCCAAGACTTTTTACAATATTTCAACGGGGGGAGACTACACGCAATTTTTAGCTATTTGTGGCCCGCGTCTGTGCCAATCCCTTCGTCGACTGTAAAATAATTAACATGTTCCATCTTCTGAGAGGTTATTACTTGACAAATAACGCCATCCTCCGATCTTAACTCCAAAAGTGGTTATAGGTAATTTAGCCCGCCGGACTAATCAGTGGTAGCCAAGTACATTGTCACTATGTAGAGGGTTGGTGACTCATGCTGCCTACAGTTGCACGTAACAATCCAATTCAATTCGAGGTTATTATCACTCACTCACCCGAAGCCGCTCCTTAGCATTGACCTGTTCTCTTTTCCTCACACTTTCATGTAAGTCCTCAGCAACTACATAGCCGTCGTTGACGCGTTTGAATTTCTCGACGTTGCTGTAAACCGGGAGCGCCGATTCGCCAGTCACACGCCTCAAAATGTCACTCATCAACTCCTCCTGGGGCACGTTCATTTTATCAGGTAAAAACTAATTACGCTCATGTGAATTACCCGGTGGTCATTGATGAACAGAACAGCCTCAGGCCGAGACAGTGAGGGGAGAAACTGGACTGCACAAGAGTAATGACGTGGTTGTCCACACCTGCGCAGCACCTAGTTAACATGCTCTTTGACCTGAATTTCCCGCCTTGCTAGAATAAATTTTGGTCATTTCCGGTTTTGGAAAATAGTTTAGGTCCACGCGGTGTTTACCGTTTTTTTTCGTGTATAGTGCGCAAAATTTAACCAATTTATTGTCCTAAAATCTGGGGTGCGCATTATACATGGGTACAAAAAAAATGTAATTTATTTATTTATTTATTTTCTTAAGTCCCAATGATCGTCACACACGCAGGGAGGCAATGGGTCCCATTTTTATAGTCTTTGGTATGGTCTTAACTAGGCTGGATGTAATTTTTTTTGTTGGCGTTGATTTCTCCGACTGCCCATAAACGCACCACCGCGCTCCGTGCGCGCACGGGAAAGACGCGTGCGGACGTGAAAAAGGCGGCTCTGTATGGGAGAGACGTTGACGAGGAATAAAAACACCCTTGGAAACCAAAACTTGCCCCTCGTCGTGACTCGGAGCCGCAACAAATGTTTCGGATTTGTGTAGGGTACATTGTGACAGACAGCAAACGAGCAGGTGATCGAGCAAGCGTCTGATACAAGAGCATTGCGGTCGCATGGAGCGTGTGCGTATTATACATGGGTACAGGCTTTTTTACAGCATCAGCATGCCATTTTTAGGGTGCGTATTATACATGGGGGCGCACTATACACGAAAAAAAACGGTACCTCACTAGCTCACCAATCACGGGAAGTACATGTCTATAACGCCATTGCACTCGGATTTTATGGTTCTCAAGGACAATGAGCGAGGACAGCACTCAGTGGCATGTTTATCCATATTTAGAAGTGTTTATAAATTATTCCGGAGGTCATTTAATCTTTATTTCCGGCCGTTTTGGATTTGAAGGAGCCCACACAGGCATGCATTGAACAGTTAAAAAGTTCATTTAGATATTCAGGCAATATTCTAAAAAAAAATTATTTCAAAGTGCACAAAAATACATATCAAATCATGAAGTTTCAAAAAAAAAAAAAAATTAACCACTTAGTCGATCACATATCAAAAAATGTCTAGTTATGTCTATTGATTTGGTGTGTAGGTATAATTATATGCTTAAAATGTTTTTTTTATTGATTTAAATTTGTGAATATAATTGTATGCTTAAGTACTTTAATCAATGAGGTGTGAGCATATCTGTTTTTTGTAGCTAGGCGGGACTTTTTGGAACCCATTTTCTTCAATATTGATCCGGATTATTGTTAGAGATGTTATGCTGGGTTGTGTGACGTTATGAGGAGAGGGGCGCGAGTTGAATACAGACAAAGAAACAATTATCACCACTACGGAAATAGATTAGGATTAGGACAATTTGGAAGATAATTCCACAACTGTATTGACATGGAAAGAAACCGTCCATAATTCACTTTAAACGCCAATTTTGAAGTGGGAATTCTGACTTTAAAGTAAAAATTCGAAGAAATAAAAGTCAGAATGCTGTCACCCTCTTTTTTTTTTCTGCACTGACCCTAATCCTTTCCCATCCTTTTCCGTACTCTTCCGTAAGAGTGGACAACTACGCGCTGGAAGTATATATCCAAACGGGACGTAGTGGTTATCGGCGTGCCTATTTAACAGCCAATCAGCGTTGAGAATGTACGTGACGTCACCAAATACAGAAGTCCCGGAAGTAGTGTTTTTTCTTCTTCTTCTTCTTCTTCTAACCGAGTATGTAATTTCAAAACGTAAACACAAGAAACTGGACCGTGTTTGTGCAATCAATTTAACTGAAAAAAGTATCCGGAGTTAACCATTTGAAGAAGGACAGACTAAATCACCAGCAACCATGTCTTCGACTCTACTTACTAATTACTGCGCCGAACTCCATGACGATCAAGAACATAAAGTGAGTAACAGTTGTAGTAAAACTAAAAAAAAAAAAAAAGTTGTTGAAGACGTTTACTGACTGTCACCGTAAAGACGGGTCAAACAGGTAACACGACTTGCACGCTTGTCGTGTACTGTACTCAAAAACGTTGATGTCACCTGTTCATGGGGAAATCTTGAAATTGGATGTTGTTGTCCCGTGATAAACAATATGACTGTAACCTCAGGTCACCCGCTCGTTTATATGACAGTTTGAAATAGCAGTATGAGTTTCGTCATTGTCAATCCGATGACGAGTGTTCAGAAAAAGGTCTGAGGATTACTTGTGTAAATTTGCACGTTTCCAGACCTGTACAGGGAGATTTTCAAGTCTTGTATATAAATGTTTCAGAGTGGGAGTAAGGTAGTTGGATCCGCTCGAGAGTAGAAATAGCATAGCAGGAAGTCCGACACGGAGACGCCATTATATTTTCCGAAATAAAACAAGTAATGGTCAAGGCTGCATTTAGAGCGACACCTTTATCGATAGTGTTTCACCCTTCACCTGCATTAAACACTTAAGTGCATATTAGACATGTTCTGTGGGCAAGAGTGTGGCTATGGAATAAAGTGATACTCATTTTAATGCGGAGTATTTATCCTTCCAACTGTCAATCAGTATTTCTTTGACAAATCAATGTTTCTGCACTTTCTTTGACAAGGTGTGACTCAAAACATAGATATGCTGCAATGGATTTATTCTTTTGGTTAAATAGAAATTGAAACTCCCAGTATTAAACATCCGCCAGTGTTTAAATATTGAACAGCAATTGTTGACATATATACATTAGGAAACGTGTTGTGTTCTCCAACTGTTTAGCTGGACAAGTATTTGCACCATCTGCAGCTGTCTGATGAAATAGTGATGGATATATCAGTGAGATTTCGCCGAGAAATGGACAAAGGTCTTTGCCGAGACACCAACCCCACGGCTGCTGTAAAGATGCTGCCAACGTATGTACGCTCAACTCCAGATGGAACAGGTAATGCTCTTCTTTTTCTTCATCTTATAAAGTTGTACTCTCTCTTTTCAGACTAAGGACCTTACAATGATTTGAACTCTTAAAAAGACTGCATTAAGTGTTCTTCATTGCCAGCCATCTCAGGGCCATTTTCAGACATCTCTGAAAGGTGTAAAAAATACTGGCTTGAAAATCCCTCACTTTTCAACGAGATTTGTCGTTTCAAAACCATTAGTCAATGATGGAGATCCAATCAGAAGTTAATTTGGGGTTGGGTGTGGGTATTTTTGTAATGATATGAAATATGGTCATTGTGTGTGGCGAGATCTCCTGGGTGAATGGGAAGAATTTGTCAATAGACTGCCTGACTTTACTCCTGTGGTGGTTGTGAGCAAATGGGTCTAATTCTGCTGTCATAGTCACAATTATTTTGTTTAATATTGAAATCACGATTATTTACACGATTATGTTTTTGAAATTGGGACAGCATTTATAGAACATGTTTGGAACAGTATATTGAATATGTTTAAAAGAAAGATATTCTTGTTAACAGTATTGGAAAAGTTCATAAAGTTCATTTTCCACACAAACTAGTTCAAAGTTCAATTTACACCTTTTAAAATGAACTTGTAAAATAAAAAGTTGCTTCGAGATGTTACCCTCTGTTATTTTGGCATTTTCTCACTTTTCACCCATTCCATTCACACCGGTCCAGGTGGTCTCGCTGTACAATCTTAAAGGAATTTGACTCCAGTTGCAACTGAGAGCAAGGCATTCCTGAGACTAGAGAGTAGCAAGACCGAGACGATGCCAAGACTTTTGGAAGTCGAGATTGAAACAGTCCGCCATGCGCTTTACCTCGGGACAAATGCACGTGTCCATAGTTAAGTCAAGAGAAAACCAATGTAAACATGGGGAGACCGTACCGTCCACAGAAAGGCCTGAGCCAATCTCACAAGTGAGATTTGAATATGCTAACTCCGTGTATAATGTAATGAAATGTGAATATCTTTTGTTTGCTTTTCTGTTCAGAACAAGGAGAATTTCTAGCGCTTGACCTAGGTGGATCCACCTTCCGAGTGCTTCTGGTTACAGTTATGGGTAATGGAGAGCCAAGAGTGGACATGGAAGATCAGATTTATGCTATTCCTGAACATCTCAAGAGAGGCTGTGGATCTGAGGTTAGAGGCACCCCACAATACATGTGATTAACATCTTATTAGTAAAATTCTTTTTCAAGTATTTTTACTTTTTTTTTTTTACATTTATGGGATGTGTACAGAAAAGTTCTTCACTCAGACAAGTTAGATTTTGTTGCACTTGAAAATATTTCCACCAAAAGTAAATATTTTTATTGATTTTTTTTGTTTTTTTTACATTTATGGGATGTGTACAGAAAAAAATCTTATCTTAGACAAGTTCGATTTTGTTGCGCTTGAAAATATTTCCATCAAAAGTAAGGTGCATTAGAAAGCAAGTACCATTCCCCACGCAATCGTTTTGCTGATAATCCTAATTGTATCAATCCAATATTTTTTTTCCTTTGTTTAATGCATAACATAAGTCTGACATCAAACTTGACATCAAAAGGTTTGTGGATTGGATGCAATAGCCAATAAAAGGCAAAAAACTTGAAAAGACCCAGATTAGATTTCAGCATAATTTAATTGTAGGTCCATGACTCATTACTTTTCAAAAATGTGTACCCGCTTTGTGTTTGTTGTACTATGTCATGGTGCCGTTGTTCCTCAGACTGCTCTGTCCATTGGCCACACCGATGGCCCATCAAACACAGTATTTACATAAGCCTTGGTAATTGCAGAAGAGTTAAATAGCACTTTATCTACACCAGGGGTGAAGAACCTATGGCTCGCGAGCCAGTTCTGGCACTTTGGGTGACATTATTGAAAATAATACATTAGTACACTCAAAAAATCGTTGGTCTTAATTAAAATACATGCATTTAATTGTATCTAGCTTATCATTTTTTTTTAAATGGTATGACTCTCACTGGAAATCATTTGTAAAAAATTGGCATGTATGGCTCTGTCCGCCAAAAAGGTTCCCGACCCCTGATCTACACCATACATTACTGAAAACATCTTTTAAAGACAGTTATCCATTTATTTAAAATTGTATCAAGCAGACACAAGTGTTTATGTTTGGCTCCGTTCATTTTAACTCATTAAATTGTTTTGCGATTTTGACACGGACTGGTTGTTACATACTGTACATAGGACATATAGCTGTGGTTCAAACCACGTGTTTATAATTAGGCCTCTAACAAAGAGACCATTACAGTAAAAGCACTATAGATTATTAGAGCTTGTGTCCTCGTCGCTTCGGGCATCAAACAGGTATTCAGCTTTCCTATTGTTGGCTGTCATCACGGCATGAAAGGCTCCCCACCGGCTCCTCGCTACATTCCTAGTAGAAAGCAGGATTTCTTAGGAAGCAGGTTTGCAGTAATGTTAAATGTGAGTGAGAAAGCAGGTTGAACTACTTGTTTATATGAATGAATATACTGTACACTGATTGTGTCATCTCACTTTGTTTCAGTTATTTGACCATATAGCTGAATGCCTGGCTAATTTCTTGGAGAAGTTGGGAATAAAGGACAAAAGGCTTCCCCTAGGCTTTACCTTCTCTTTTCCTTGTCAACAGAGCAAGTTGGATGAGGTGAGACACGTTGCAGGTAGTAAGTTTACTATATGGAACAATGGGCCTTCGTCCAACTGTCATTGACCCTAATTTTTATTTTTTTTGCAATTGTTTTGTAGTTAATCGCATCAATGATTTTGTTATTTTTAGGGCTGCTGTCATCAAGTCTTTATAGAATCATAGGCAGTTGATAAATGACTTAAATGACTTAATAACTGGTAAGAGTACATTTATCCTGTATGGGTGAATCAGTGGAAGGGGGGCCTCTCTTTATGGGAGACTTTCCCCCTCAAAACAGAAAGAGGGTGAAAGTGCAAGGTGGGTTGTTGGATTCTCTCTGTGGAGGTTGTCACATTTATATATACCGTAATTTTCGGACTATAAGTCTTTCTATCTTGTATAATTTTGACAGGAGATATTTTTATGGAGAGTAAAATCATTTGGGATATTTAAAATTTAGGTTTTTTATTTAAAATGACACAAAACCAAAGAAAATCAAACATTTTGATTTATTATTTTAATGTTTACTTGAAGTACAAGCACTGTCACCATATTAATTTATTTTTTCAGGCGTTTTATTTTGCAGCATGTTCCAATTTCTAACTTGTATAATTTTAACTGGATATATTTTTATGGAGATCAAGATATTTTAAGTTATTTAAAGTTTAAGTTTATTTATTCCAGATTAACATATATTTATGTTAAAAGTTAGTTTTAGTGTGTTCAATAAATGTTTGTTCTGTTCGGCCCGCGACCTGAGGTGTGTTTTGAATTTTGGCACCCTGTGCAATTGCGTTTGACACCCCTGATCTATATCCAGAGTGTATTGATTTCCTGGACCAAAGCCTTCAGGGCAGGCGGAGTAGAAGGAAAAGATGTTGTCAACCTCCTGCAGAGAGCTGTAAAAAAACGAGGGGTAAGTGTGCAGCAGATCTTGCAAATGATGATTTTGCAAGTAATGACAACAGGCTGTTATGCATTTTTATGTGTTGTAAATTGGCTAGTTGCTTTGGAACATATCTAAATATTTTATGGATTTATTAAAGTTGAGTAATTCCTCGTCCACCCTGAGGCTTACGTTGCGCAATTTACTCGCGAAAATAAAGGAATAATTAAAAAATACCGTAATTTTCGGACTATAAGTCGGATTTTTTTTTCATAGTTTCGGTGGGGGGGGGCGGCTTATAATAAGGAGCGAGTTTTTTTTTTTTTTCAAAAGTTTTCTGAAAAAAAATAGTGAAACCGCAATAAACGAACCGCGGTGTAGCAAGGGATTACTGTAATTTGAATTTCAAGTGACGTCAGCAGCGCGACGCGGCGTGGCGTGGCGTGGGGCGGATTGTTTACATAAAGGACAAAGATTGATCACGGGATGACGAAGATGACAAAGGACAAAAAAGGAGCTGCCTCCCTTCGATTTTCAACAGTGATACTAACGTTTTGTTTGCTCTTGCTCTAATCATTGAATTTGTCCACTTTGCAATCAATAAAGTTGTCTTACTATTATTGCAGGACATCAGTGTTGACATTATGGCTGTCATTAATGACACAGTGGGAGCTATGATGACCTGCGGCTATGATGATCATAACTGTGAAATCGGTCTCATCGTAGGTGAGTTATCGTACTCTATGTTGCTGTAACAATAACAATTAACTGGAAAATTCATGTATATTTAAGGGCGTTAGGGGTGTGTCTACACAGTATATCCCTTCACGTCAAGATTCATTGCGTAATATTGTAGACCCGATGAACCAATCAGAGGACATTACGTTTTGCGTAGATCGGGGCAGAAAACCAATCAGAGGATTGTACGTATGTTATAACATGTAGAGTACCTCCGCCGCTATTGATTAATAAATACTATTGATTGTGCAAAGTAAACAACATTAGGAGCCTCTAAAATGGCATCAACAAAGAGAAATGCTTACGAGGCATAATTCAAGATTTTTCGAAATCCGGGATGATTGCCGAAGAGCAACGTGACAAGTTTGACGAGAGGGAACTTGTCATGTTTAATGGCGAACTTGCCCAACTCTTTAATTTGGATACAGAAGATGAGGACTTTGGCTTTGCGGATCAATATCAATTAACAATGTGAGTACAATACAGTACATGATTTAACCGTAGAACAAAGTACTCACTGCCTTGCTCCTGTGATGGGTTTTTATTTTTTATTTTATTTACCGTAAGTCATGGGCAATAATGCGATGTGTGGCTTAAGTACAGAAAAGCCCCTGGAATTGAATCTGGACCTTTTAACCCGAAGCAATACGGTAGTCATAAATACAGATGTCCATTTAAATTTTAGTGCCAATTGATAGCTGTTTTTGGACATTTTAAGCGATAGTCTGTTCAATGATTTCAAAAGGGAAAATTGTTATCGCTTTCGTGACGTAGTCAGGCTGATGTGTCAAATCAATTAGGCTCCACCCAAAAACCGGGCATCAGTAAGTCCACCGCCACTCTGCTCCAAAATGCCGTTAAATAACTTTTTTTTTAGGGGGGAATTGTAGTATCGACATTATTTTTTAATACAGTCCCATCACACAAGTGCCAATGTTGGGCTTGCTTTACCGTCCATTTAAGCGTATTTACAATTTAATATGTACCTTTTGGATGAAATAATGAAGCATCTGGTTGAAATTCTCGCGAGTGCCCTTCACATCACCATGTGTATTTATTCGAATGGTTTCATTCCTATTTTTCCACTTGATTGCAGATCGTCCCCTCTTTCTGTCGCATCCTGTGGGTTCATTGACAGACATTTGGCTTTCCGCAGCAGACCTATATGGGAGTCTGGATCTAATAAATAGCTAGATTTGCTTGAATGTATCTCACTACTTAAAAAAATGCCTACGTCTGTCAGTCAATCAAATTATAGTGATTTCAGTTCCATTATAACTACCCAGCCTCGAAAAAACGTGCAATGGAAGAATAACTGTCAGGGTTATCCTATTAGTGAGTTAATGTTAGACACATGAAAGTAAGAGACAGGAGACCAAGAACACAACCGGACTCAGTGTTTTTCCGTGCGCAACAAGGGAAAGTGAAGCTCTCAGTGCTCCGACATTTTTCAAAGTTCCACTTGCCCTGTGTTCCTTTTTATTGAATTCAAACTGCAAAGAGGCAATTACAAGTCTCACAATTCAAGCCCGCCATGCTGCCTCGACCGACGTCTAGCTTTTGAACCAGTGCTGCTCTGGACCCGGAGTCCGAATTTGCTAACTACGTCTAATGCCAACTAGTTAAGTGAATACACAAATGCACATACCCAGAAAGTATTTATCTTATAGCATACACAACTGCAGCATACATGAGCACATACAGCATATGGTTCCAGAGACTACTTTAATGAAATACATTTTCTTTGCCTGCATTGTTTGTCATATATTCTTTTGTACTTGGACAAAGCTGAAGAGGAATTTCAGAAAACACTTTTTCTTTATCACTCACATTTCATTCTGACAGGAACGGGGACAAATGCCTGTTACATGGAACAAATGAGGAACCTTGAGGTGCTGGATGGTGATGAGGGCCAGATGTGTGTCAATACAGAGTGGGGTGCTTTCGGAGATGACGGTGCCTTGGAGGACCTGCGCACACATTTTGACAAAGAAATAGATGCTGGCTCTCTTAACCCCGGCAAACAGCTGTGAGTAACGTATCTTCATGTTATCACGCAATACAAATCATTACTTTTACCCTTTTTCTCGGCAGTGCAATCAAGCAAGAGCACTGACTTTTCTTCAGTCTTGTCAGCTTAGTGTTCTCCAACCATTATAGCAATTAAATTATAAAAAATATATATATATAGCTCCAATGCCAACTGCGTTCCCTTGTTAGCAACACAGTGGAGGGAAGATGTGAATTTGCCTTTGTAATGATTTGGGAGTCTGAAGCTAATTGGCTAATTGTGATTTGTGTTCATGTCAGTACTAAGGATTTTTTGAGGCCAATGCCTATTTCGCTAATTGGCAGAATAAAATTTTGAATATATTTGCAGCACGTACGAGTAGGCTAGATTCTCCAAAGTTTTTTTTTTTTCTCTTTCATAATGCCATGGGGTATTGACTTGACTTATTTTCCCGTATTTGGCCTATGTAATCTGTTCGAAAGTCAAGCAACTAAACATTGTTTATTTCTAATTTTATGGTTTTATATCTGCAATGCATGATATACATTCAACGATTTTTCCCTCTTTATTCAATGACTTACGCAAGAGTGAAGCCCAAACTTCCCTCTCCCCAACCACTTCTTGCAGCTCTTCCGGGGGTTCCCAAAGTGTTCCAAGTCCAAGAGATACAGTCTCTCCAGCGCATCCTAGGTCGTCACCAGGTCCTCCCTCCAATGGGTTATGCCCAGAACAAAAAGTTTTTTACCTTTGCGCCTTCAATTGAAACATTAAAAAGAGACACGACCTCCAGATAGATCATTCAACGTGTGCTGTTTTCATCCATTTCCAAGTCCTCCTCCCACTGCCAAATAGTGTGTGAAGGCCACATTGTGCAGACAAAACCTGAATGAGAGCGAATTTGCACATTTAAAATTCCTCAATGCACTTAGGAAATGGGATTGTACATTTATTTGCGTGTGCTTTCTGTTCTATGAAGATTGCAGATGACATTCAACCCCAATGTGGGCCCGGACGTTTGCCCACCCTTGTTATACACAGTACATCGTTACTGTGAATTAACTAAATAATTTACCATGTGCTTAATTTCACTATATGGGGGCAGAGCAAGGAGTCTGCCGTTCAAGAAAAGTGGTACACAATTCTGTAATCACTGGCAGGGTTTCGGTTACAATATGTTGATAATTTACAATTACAATTCTTTCAAGAAAACTAGTGAAAGTAGAACACAATAAAAACTTGATTATGTGCACCCTTTTCAACATGGACACAAAGATGTTATTGGAAACGTTTACAAATCGCATTGCTATTTTGTTTGTTGATTCCTAGTTTTGAAAAGATGATCGGTGGAATGTACATGGGAGAACTGGTACGACTCATCCTTGTGAAAATGACCAAAGACCAGATTCTTTTCCAAGGCAAGACTATACCCCAGCTCCTTATGACTGGAAAGTTCCTAACCAACTACATCTATTGCATCGACAGTGACAAGTTAGTTGAACTTTTTTTTTTCTTTGGTTTGCGTTAATCTTTTTATTGCTTTTTTATCAGCAGTATACCCATCCCCTCAATTTTGTTCCCATTCAGCCTTTACAGTTTTTTTAGCGATAACTTAATGGTTTGATAATTTAATTGTGATAGATTATGTCCTATATTGCCGTTTTTTTCCTTCTATGAATTAAAGCTTTTGGGCATGCATCGCAATCAAGTGATTATAGTTTCACTTTGTTGCATAATATTTGCTATTTATTATCTTAATGATTTTATCTGCAGCAAAGAGGAAGGTCTCCTGAGTGCTCAAAAGGTACTCCGGGACCTCGGCATCGATCCAACCTTAGAAGACTGCGTCGCCACTCAGAGAGTGTGTCAAATTGTTTCCACGCGAGCTGCGCATTTGTGTGCTGCCACTCTCGTGGCAGTCCTCCGGCAGATCAGGGACAACAAAGCAGCTGAGAAGTTGCGCACCACCATTGGAGTGGATGGATCTGTGTACAAAAATCATCAAGAGTAAGTTACCCTTTCCATGCCAAGAAAATATAAACAATTTCATTGCAGGCGATTGTAAATAATTGAAAGAATAATACAGCACCTTCGAAGCAATTCATCTGCTACAACTCCTCAAAATACACCCACAAGAAGTGAAAACAGAGCGTGCAGCTCTAAAATCAGCAGACAGACTGAAGTAATGCTTTGAAAACGAGGGCATCATAGAATAATATGAAAGTAAAATAGTCTCATTCTGTGTCATCTCAATTTTACCGCTTTACTGTCCGTCGTTTCCAGAGATTGAAGGAACTGAACCCTCAACAAAATGAAGTCCTTCGGCGAATCCTTCACTATACTGACAAAACATTTCTGAAACACTCGTCCTTGAACAAGCAGGATTTCCCACAGATGGGGAAAAATGAAATTTGAACAGGCACCTCTTTGAGGTTTTGATGCTGGAGGACAGTGCCGTAAATTTTGTGGATTGATGCATCCAACAAAGAAACATTTTGATCACTCCACTTGGGCATCCTTGAGTTGTTTAGACCAGTGGTCCCCAACCTTTTTTGCGCCACGGACCGGTTACATGTTAGAAATATTTTCACGGACCGCCATTTATATAAATAAATAATATATGTATATAAATAAATAAATAAATGAATAAATAAATAATACATTTATAATACATATATAAATATGATGAAATCAAATGATACGATTGACATAAAAACAAGTACAAATGACAAAAATAAAACTCACCATTACGTTGAATTAGAGCACTTAGTTTGTTTCTCAGAAACGAGCCGGTCCCATCTCGACGTAATTGGAGACAATGACACCCGAAGTGATTAAGGTTTGTCTTTTATTGCAGGATGCTTGGTCTCCATGTGTTGAAGCAGTTTTGAATGCTTCATTGCCTGGTTAGTTAGCCTGTCGCCACATATTAGCTTTGCGGGCTCGACTGGGGCAACATGTCACGTGACCGGGACGAGTGTCTTGACCTGAATTAATTGATCGTCGATCTTTTTTTTTTTTTCTGTGCGGCTTGGCGGCCCAGTACCAAGTGTCCCACGTACCGGTCCGCGGCCCGGTGGTTGGGGACCACTGGTTTAGACTACAAAAATCTCTCGAGTAATAGAGGTGGCGGATTTGCGAAACCGTTTGACGACACCCATTACCTTGTTTGGTGGTAATAGATAAAAATACGCAATAGAAAATGCAGAAAACTGAACGGAGTAAAAAAATAGCCCCCAAACAGATCATCAAAGTATCTCTGCAATACCTGGAGGGATAGATGACACCTTCCTACAATCTTGGAGACTCCAAGTGCACAATAAAATGAATCTAAAAGCAAAAAAAGTGGATTTTCTACGATATGTCCCAACAACTGCATGCATGCGGGCATTATGGCTCAAATGCAACAAGCAACAATGGAACCGCTGAACCTACTTCGCTGCATGATAGGCTATTGCATACTAGATTCAAAACAATCACACAAAATACCATTGTTTCTTTGTTTTTAATGTTTGAGGGATAAGAAACTAACCCTAACCCAAAAATAAAAACTGTTATTTGGGATTGACTTCTGCTACTGATTGACTGATTCAGATAAATGAGCTGTCTTTCCACCAGTGTTGGACAAACACCATTTGAGACCAACTCAGAATTCCATCCATCCATCCATCCATCCATCCATCCATCCATCCATCCATCCATCCATCCATCCATCCATCCATCCATCCAGCCATCCAGCCATCCATCCATCCATCCATCCAGCCATCCAATTAAACATTAGGCGGTTTTAATAAATGTTGAGGAAAAAATTGTTCAAGAAATACACTTCACTCATTTTAACTAAGTGTATTCCCTATGCTCAGGTTTTCTCGGAGGCTTCACAAGATGGTCCGGAGGCTAGTGCCTGACTGTGATGTGCGCTTTTTGAGGTCTGAGGTTGGAAGTGGGAAAGGTGCAGCCATGGTAACAGCTGTGGCTTTACGTCTTGCTGCTCAGAATGCTGAGCGCCAGCACATCCTTGACACGCTGCGATTGGATCATGAGCAGCTGATGGAAGTGAAAAGGCTAATAAGTGACGATATGGTACGAGGCCTGTCTAAGCAAGCACACAATCAAGCTAGCATTAAAATGCTGCCAACATTTGTCGGCTCAACTCCAGATGGGTCAGGTAGGTCAGGTTGCACGCAAAGTGCACAGTTCCTTCTCTTTACTTAATATTCTATATAACTGATCTACGCTTACAGAACATGGAGATTTCTTGGCTTTGGACCTTGGCGGCTCTAGTTTTAGAGTGCTACTTGTGCATGTGCGAAGTGGCAAGACACATGTTGAGATGCGCCATAAGAACTATAATATTCCACAGGAGATAATGCAGGGCACAGGAAAAGAGGTAAAGTATTCACTAGATTCCAATTTGCCATATTTTCTTCAAAGCATGTTTGGGTTAATTTACAGTACCACATGAAAATCAAACAGCATGGCCATTTTGCCACTTGCTATCAAATGAAAATGAGATCACATTTGCAATCTGTCATAGCAAGATACACAATGTAAGATGTGATAGGTTGATTTTGCTCCTTGTTTCATTTTCACCAAATGCAATATGAGTCAGAATACTGTGTTTACATTAGTGGAGCTGCATAGATTTTCAGTTGACTTCCACTTTACGTGTACAGTGACATTAAAGTAACATTTTAAAATTCTTAAATGTGACATATGGAAAATTAGAAATGTTTTATTGTTTGTATAAAAATTTCTACCAACCTGTCAAGTGTTAATTTAAATAAACATGTCATTAGTTTAGTATATGACTATTTTTCAAGATGTATAGGCGAGTGAGCCATTGGTTGAAATGGTGCAATTGTGCATACAGCAGACAGTCAGTATAATATCGCAAAAGTACAAGTGGAGTAGTGCAAGGCAGCCATCATGGCCCAAAAGGCCAGGACGTTATGCAGCCGAGGGTGGAGGGGGGAGAGAGTTCAGGATCCTAACAGCCCACTTTTTCATAACAGATCAGTTGATTAATTAACATGACAATCACTGTGTTTCTCAGGCGACTACGTGGCTGCCGGACAGGGCTAATAAGCAAAATAGATTCTTTGACTGGGTGGTCAGAGCACAACATGTCTAAGGCAGTTGAGAAACAGCTGTATGTTAATGTTGTGCAGTCAGGACCAGGGATGGGCATTCTGTCCCATGGGCAGAACCTCTGTCTGATTTTTGGGAGCTTAAGATCAGGGGATGCTTTGAGAATAATTGTCAATTTCTGTCTATGTGAAGCCCTTTGAGACTGCTTGTGATTTAGGGCTATACAAATAAACGTGACTTGACTTGACTTGATTTTGCGGCCAGAAGGATGAGAGATTTGTAAAAAATGCAAGTGGATTTTCGTCCATCCCCAACCGAGTCAAGTATCGACTGATAGAATCACGCCCAGCCTGTCTTGCACGACGTGCCGCTTTTCGTGTGCTTGTTCACATCCGGAAGGGGAAAATATGATAAAGTGGCCATCTCTGGTCAGGACTTCCAAAGACTGACCTACATTTTTAACTTACATGAAAGGGTAATAGTTTACAGAGAAGTAATTGAAAAAGAAAAAACAAGATGATCCTAGTACAACTATTACGAAGAAGGTAATAGTTTATTTCCAACAGTCCTTGGATTTCATTTCATAGAATATATCTTGGCCGCATCGCCCCCAGTCGTTTATTCTTGTCCAGTCAGATTTGAATGTGCTGCCATTTACGTTTTCTCTAACACCCTCACAATCTCGAGTGGAGACATTGACCACATTCAGCCCTGTCAGCCTTGATGGCATTCAGCCCTGCAGTGTGAATGTAGCTATCATTAGTCGGCGGGTTTTTTTTGTTTTGTGCCGTAAAGGCATTATTAAAATGTGGATTGGGTCACTAAAATAACCACTGAAGGCCTTGGTCTGAACCATATTACCTTTTGACGAAGTTATAATAAAGTTGGGCTAAGCTGTTTACATGGGTGTTCGGGGTATTTGTGTTAAGTAATGTCATGAGTTTCATAGCTACACTCATTATGTTTTATATTAATTATATGTTCTATGTGCCCTCCACTTGTCTAAATGCAGTTAAACAAAACACCCATTTGATCTATCTACAGAAAATATCTGTCAGCAGCCATAAAACCAAAAATGTTCCAACGTGCTGTGGACCTCCATCAAGCACAATGGTGAAGTGATATATCCATGGGTTATGTAAATCGGACATTGGGTATCCCAATAGTTTATTAGGTGGATTTTTGTTCTTTCACTGCATTGGCTGACAATGCAGCCAACCTGCGAGCCTCTAATGTGGCTTACATGACAACTCTTCCCAAAACCCTAACCAACCATCATCAAAATCTGTGCGCAAGTGTCTACATGTAATTTTTTGAAATGATTAGAATGACAAGCAACTACGAAGGTTCATTTAATATTTTATTCAACTAAGTGATTTTCTGAAAGAAATGATGGAAGAAATTTCTCTGGTTGCCAGCTTTTTACCCACATTGTCAACTGCATGGCAAACTTTTTGGAAAATATGGGTATGAGAGGAGCATCCTTACCTTTGGGATTTACATTCTCCTTCCCCTGTCACCAAAGCAAACTGGATGAGGTGAGGTTTTTCAGTCTTCTTTTGTTCATATTTACCCTAAAGCATTTAATTTTACGTATATGCAGCTCCATATCTGCCAACATAAAGTATGTACTATTTTCTCTAGTCACCAAAGCTTCCATTTAAGATTACATATAACACATAAACCATTAAACTGACATTCTAAATGATGTAAATGTTAAAGCAGGTTCCAATGTTGTTATTTTCAGGGCATTCTTCTGAAATGGACAAAAGGCTTCAAAGCTAGTGGTTGTGAAGGACACGATGTTGTCAAGTTACTTATGGATGCTGTGCGAAGCCAAGGGGTTAGTACACACATTTTTATTCTATGATGTGCTTTGACATTTTGAAAAGCATTTCCCTTATACAGTTCTTTTTGAGTGTTTCAAATTCCATTGCATGCTTAAGGTAAATATTTAAAAACTTGGAAAAATAAATACTTTCAATAATACGTAGATTTAATAGTGTGGCACCTCCCATTATAAAAATAAAGTGCACGTATGTTGAGTCTGAATGTCATATTGGGTTTGGGCTTTTAGTGATTTTTATATATATATATATATATATATATATATATATATATATATATATATAACCATTTTCCAAGATGGAATGGTTATACAATACACAATACTCATGCCATTGGAGACAGAATGTCAAGCTTCCTCGAATTATTCTTTTATTATAACTGTTCGTGTCCTCTATACTCCATTATTTGTACCCAGTGATGCACAAGGCATTGTAAGCGCGGAATTGACCTGGATGGCACTATGATTGCAACACCTTCCTGTAAAGCTGGAACATCACCGAAAGCCACCATCTGTGATGTTATGCAGCTGTGTTGGTGCCAATGGCATGGATGACTTGCGCATCATTAATGCAGATAATTAATTGATTAGAATAATAATTGGGTTTTAGAGAAATGTATGCTGCCATCCAAACCATAACTTTTTCCTGGACACTCCTACTTGTTTTGACAATCAGATAACGACAAACCATATTCTGCACGTCTTAGAACAATGTGACTTTGTAAAAAAAAAAAAAAAAGAGTGTGAGTACTAGAGTGCCCCGCCTGCAATTCAGAACTGTCGCCCATTGAAAATTTGCAGTGCAATAAGAAGCATATGATACAATAACGGAGACCCTCGACTGTTGAACAGGTCAAGATGTGCATCAAACTACCTAGATTAAAAAAAAAAGAATCCACCTATGAAACGTCAACAATTGGTGTCCTCAATTCTCAAAATTTTATTAAATGTAAAAAGAAAAGGTAATGCAACGTGCGTAACACAGTGGAAACCATAAGCATGTCCCAGGATTGTAATGTGTTGCAGCCTTAAAATTCTAACTTAATGATTATTTGCTTAAAGGAGTAAAGTTCATCTGTTTGTACATTAAATATCCCGTCTTTGTGGTGTATTCGATTACAAATCATTGTATTCTATTTTTATTTAACACAGCATTCAAATACTGAAATGTATTGTCAAATTGTTAGTTTAAAAAAAATAATAATAATAATAATTGCTTTAGGACCCTGGGATTAACCAACAAAAATTGTCAACATTTTAATATTGTCTTTCAAATTAAGTAATTGGTTAGCAAAGCTGCTCTTCAAAACCAAATTCTCTCTCTGTCTCTCTCACTCTAATAATTGTATTGTATTGTATGTCTAAATCTATCTAAATCTCGACTTTGTAAACATTGTACTCCTCATAAGGTGATACTATGCCGTTCTGTTGCCAAAGTGTTTTCATACAATGCCATTGAATATGAATTGCGCTCATTCTATTATGGTTTTCTTTAGATTTTTATTACTGCCAATTCCTGCCAACTAGAATATAATAAATGAGATTTAAGTGAGTAATGCTGTTCTCACTGCTTGCAGGAATTTGACTTGAGCTTTGTGGCAGTTGTTAATGACACAGTAGGAACCATGATGACTTGCGGTTATGAGGACCCCAAGTGTGAGGTGGGACTCATTGTTGGTAAGTTTCATCTCTTATAATTATTGAAGATGGAATAAAAAGTGTTAATTAAAAAAAATAAAAAAATTGGGGGGGTCGCTTGTTTGTATTTACCCCCGCAGTGTTGTTTTTCTGTAGTTTGAGTGTATTGCCTCTAATTTAGGCACAGGTACCAATACCTGCTACATGGAGGAGATGCAGAATATAGAAATGGTTGATGGTGATGACGGACGCATGTGTGTCAATATGGAATGGGGAGCATTTGGTGAGAATGGCGAACTGGATGATATCCTCACAATCTTCGATCGTGATGTTGATGCTTCTTCAAGCAATCCTGGGACACAGAGGTACCATACAGAAATTGCAATGCCCTCATTTTTCCATGATTTTGATTGAATGATATTTACCCCGTGGATAGCCCTCGGCTCCAGCTCATCCGCAACCCTCATTAGGACGTGAGCGGTTTGCATGATGGATGAATTTGATGCGGTAGTCAAATTCATTACATGATTGTTTAATCTTCTCATTAAGACCACTACAAGTTTTTGCAGCCAACACAAAAATGCAATTTTCTCCTTTCAAGGTATGAAAAGATGATCAGTGGCATGTACCTTGGAGAGATAGTGAGACATGTGCTAATAGAGTTTACTGCAAGGGGTTTACTGTTTCGAGGGAAACTGTCTGAGCGACTCAAGACCTGGGGCATCTTTGAGACCAAATTTCTATCACAAATTGAAAGGTAAGTGTTGTTCACACTTCGATAATCCCTCCTGGTTGTTTTTAAAGTGCGCTATAAAGTTGAGTTTTAGATGTACGCTCTAACAAAAAGGTTTTGTGCACAGTTCATCTACCAGACCCTTACAATACAATGACCGAGAAACACATTGCTAAGGGCACCCTGATGTTGTTGTTGTTTTTTTGTTTTTTTTTTAGCATTTTGTTTCATTGAACACAAGAAACATCAACAAAATGTTTCAATCATCTTCATTTTTAGAATTGGAATAATGATTAGTTTGTCTCGCTCTCTCTTAAGCTCTCTCTCTCTTTAGCTCTCTCTCTCTTTCAAAGTCAAAGTCTGCTTTATTGTCAATTTCTTCACATGCCAAGACACAAAGAAATCGAAATTACGTTCCCGCTATCCCACGGTGACAAGACTCTCTCACTCACTCACTCACTCACTCACTCACTCACTCACTCACTCACTCACTCACTCACTCACTCACTCACTCACTCACTCACTCACTCACTCACTCACTCACACACACACTCGTATGTCATATGCAACGGGAGTGAATTTCAGCATTTCATCTCCTTGTTAGAGAACAGCAAGCTGGGCATGAAGTACAAATGCGTTCAAAGGTTTATAGAAGGTGAAATTAAGCCCCCTTGTAAAAGTTATAGTGTATTTTAGGTCCATCTGGAGATGAAATTGGCAATAATGTTGGCGGTCAGTGTATATTGTATTACCTTATTGCTCCAAAATGCCTAAGCTCACACAGTGTGTAACCTATATTTTGTCTCTCTTATCTTTAGTGACCGTCTGGCCATGCGTCAAATCCGTTGCATCTTGCAGCACCTTGGCCTTACCAGCTCAACATGCGATGACAGTGTCCTCGTTAAGGAGGTTTGCAGCGTTGTCTCCCGTCGAGCAGCACAGCTGTGCGGTGCTGGTTTGGCTGCCGTGGTTGATAAAATAAGACGGAATCGTAATTTGCAGCAGCTCACGGTTACAGTTGGAGTTGATGGTACCCTTTATAAGATGCACCCTCAGTAAGTATCTTTTGCCCTTTCAACAAACGTTAACCTGAACCAACTGTAAGCCTTATTTCTCTTCACAGTTTTGCAGGGGTCATGCAAGAGACATTGCAAGATCTAGCACCACAGTGCAAGGTGACGTTTCATAAGTCAGAAGATGGAAGTGGCAAAGGAGCAGCACTCATAACTGCAGTAGCCTGTAGAATTAGGAGTAATAGCCCAAACTAATTTTCCCTACCTTGTAGAGCTGTTATGTTTGAATACAGTGCTTTTAGAATTATTTTGTCCATCCAGCCATCCCTCATCCCCCTATCCTTCTCTCTGTTACGTAATGAGAACCTACAAAACAAAATTTCGTTGTTAAATTAAGAGACTATTGAATAAATGCTACTTGCCCATGGGTTAATACAAGATCCATCCTTCTCTCCGAAAACGCGAAAAATGAAAAAATGCTGTGAACCATGTGATCAAGACTGCAGCCAAACAGGGATTAGTGTTCCCTTGCTGTCTAAATGTGGAGTTACGGAGCCACGCACAAGCCTCTACATATGCATTTGCAAATCGCCTCACTCTTTGTGACGCTTGTATGGCAGGACTGTAGCAAAAGTCGTATGTGAGAGTATAGGCACTTGAGAGAGACTGTCTTTTACTGTTTATGAACCAAATATTGTTGTTTATTTGATAGTGTTTAATGCTAAAAGAAAATCAACCGTTCAGCAATATCACATGAGAGGGATTGATGCTATACTCTTTTAGAAACTGATTCAGTTACTGTTTGCAAATAATTTGTTTGATTCCATTAATAAGTAATTACTTGTTGATTAGTTTGAGTTCTTGACTTTTACACCTTGTCTGGGTGCACAGATTACGAATGTTAATGTATCTATACATTGCTATCAACTTTACAACAGTTCTGATGACTTATTTTGTCTCGAGACCTGTGAGAGTGCAAATTGTCAGGATGTGGATGTACGTGCATTCAAGAAAAACACACTTTAGCATTGAATAGATTCAAACAACTCCATTAAAATATAGTGCAATTCTCTTTTACAGTGACCCCGCTTATTTGCAGTCAATATTAAGTCAAGTTAAGGTTAAAATTCTTGTTTCAGAAACATTTTGAATAATCAGTTTACATGCATTAGCAGTTATTCCCGACTATACATGTTAATTGTGATATCCCCTTATAAACTGTGACGTATGATAACGTCATGACGTAAATATCTTTTCCACTTGTTACTTTCTACTGTCCATAGAACACATTCATGTCCCTCATGACGGTTATAAAGCAGGCAGTGTCCTCGTTCCAAAAGTGTGGTTCTGTGCTGTGTCTGAGTTTTGCCATGTTTGTTTACCTCTGCTTGTGTATTTCCGATCAGTTGTTCACCAGATGCACACTTTTATAAGGACCAAATTGGTTCAAATTCAGACTTGGAAAATGTGTGAAATTCGTATATTATTTCAGAACAACATTTACTAAATCAGGGGTGTCAAACTAATTTTTTTCCCGGGCCGCATTGTCGTCATAGCTTCTTTCGGAGGGCCATTATGACTGTCAACCCAAATAAATGTATGAGCACCTCCTTATATACAGTAAAAGCTACAGAACAAACTGACAAATAACTCGTTTTCAAATCAGACGAGTAAAAACTGCTCAAATATTTAAAAAAATAAAATTATTAAAAGTGAAGACGATTTGCAATTCTAGTAATGACACACGAATTTGATGCACAATTTGTCCACATAAAAGGATGCGGCGGGCCATATCTGGACACCTGTGTACTAAATTGATGCACCATAACTAAGGGGCACATACTATAGAGTAAGAGAGTACAGTTAATTTTTAATATAGATTTTCTAGCTTTTCCAAAGTAGGAATTCTATTAACCAATTCATTTGGTTTTCTTATCTTTTCTGATATGCAAGACAAATGTAATACTTTATTAATATTAGTTTTAAGTGAGAAAAAAATGCAGAAATGAGTTCCTGCATTTAATGTTTGTTTCTTATCCCGAAACTTTGTTTCATCCTTGAATTGCAATTTTCAGCCCGAGAGCCCCTTGCACTGGGAAAAAAGAGGTGTCCAACCTTCTCTTTTTTAGAAGTAGCTTAACCCAGTATCGATCAATTTGCTGTGGCCCTGCTTTTTGAAAATGAATGACAAAAATTTAACATGAATTAGGCGGAAAGGGAAATGGAAATCATTACATCTTATACTTTATTATTCACTTAGCATAAACAGGTGTATTGACCACAAATTTTAGCTTGTGTGTCTTTGTGTACATACCTACTTATGTATGTATGTCAGCTTGACATTTTATCTACACGAAAGTGATCAGTACAGTAAAATATAGTAAAATGTACTGTGTGTTACAGGCATTAAATTAAAAATGGGCACTTGCACTACAGTGGTTCAGTATGGTCCAGTCAAAATCCGGACCTAAATCCCACCAAGAGTCTAATCTGTGGTGAGAACAACACAGAACGATTTGAGTGCAAAGCTGGTGGCGAAATACCACAATAGACATTCTGCTGAGTCTGATTTTATTTTTAAAACAATCACATGCAATCCAATCAACTACATTCATGTGTGGAATGATTAATTTCAAGGAATACTTTTGCAGGCCAATGTATATCCAACATATTGCGTACATGTGCATAATAAATTACACGAGGAATAAACTGTGGCAAATATCAATTTAAAATGGAACCTGATCCAGTATGAAAATTTTGATTTTACAAATATATAGTACTATATAAACTACTGGACATGGAGTGGTGTGTAAGTGCTATTATCTGTGTGTTGGGAATCCTGTGGTATGGTTACCTGATCAATGACTTCGATAAATACTGTAACAGTACAACAATATGATACAGAAGATAAACAGGATGGAAAATGTACCACCAACAGTGAGTGAAGAAGAAAAGACATTAAAACGCATTGTGACAATATTAACACTGTAAAACTACACAGTTGTTCAAACAGTAATATACAGTAAAATACACATATAATGTCACAGGGTAACAAGTAATTAAGCTTTTGCTCAATCACACTACGACATTCATCAAGAACTACACGCCTGAGCTGGACAGCTTTATCTATACTAGGATGATTGCTTGAATATATAGAAAGCTCTAGTGCTCTTGAGTGCATACAATCCAATACAACATACTACAATACAGTGTGATATAAAAAGCAATGATAAGGCTCGGGTATCTGCAGTCTAACAGCAGGTCGACATCAAGAAACAAACATTTCATTCAGTACAGATTAGTTGAATGGCAAACAACAATCTGCTCACTATCTCGTCTGTCTCATTCTCTCCAGTCTGAAACCACTGAAACAATATTATTTGAAATTGATACATTTGAGTCATGTCATTGAATTTCCAAAGTTAAAATTTTATGGGAAATTTTGCTTATTTTTCCATTACATCAAAAGTTATCTTACTATCGATATTTTGGATTTATATGTACACCACAGTACGGACAATAATACAGAAGAGTTGGAGGCCCATCACAAAGAACAAGAAAAGACTTGACTGACTAAGTACTGAAGCAAACTTGAATATTTTAACATTGAACCACTTGAAATACAGAAGAAACGGGGATCTCGATGCTAATTTGTTTCAATGAGCGTCAAGAAGCGAAGCCGTCGTGTTCCGAAGCAACTGTAAATAAAACTACAAAAAACACCAAAAACAAACTACAGCACAAGCTTGGACGACAGACTTATGCCGCACTTGACACGTCGGTCATTTAAAACACAAGTAATGAGCTAGACATATAATTAAACACGACAAAATAACACTGTTTAAACACACAACATACTTACCCATGATAGAAATCCCGGAAATAATGTCCCAAAAGCGAATCAAGGTGAATGAAAGAATGGCTATTGTTGACAAATAGTTTGAGCAATGTTGAGTTGTTGATATATTGTTATTGTTTTCACTATTTCGAGTGTTACTATACTGTGATTGCATTAACGTGTGAGCAACGTTGAGTTATCTATTCTATGCGCCTTATAATCCAGGTCGCCTTATATATGGACAAAGTTTTAAAATGGGCCAGTCATTGAAGGTGCACTTTATAGTGCGGAAAATACGGTAATTGGTTTTCTTCATTGTCGAATTAATTGAGAAGAGATAGTAAATTTCAGGTTGCACTAAATGAATTATTTACATGACACTAAGTTCAAATATTAAGCGTAGTGTATTCAATTTCTTTCAAGTTCATCTGATGTTTAATTTTTGTTAGTACAGGTATATTCTAAGTGAATTCAATTATCCCATGCATGGTACAGTGAAACTGACAGCGGGCTGGCTTTCTCCAACGCCTCACTACGGCTGCCCTTCTTGTTCATCGTTGCCATTTCTATCCCTTCATGCAAAGCACTCCTCCCTGACAGAGCTCCCGCACATCCCTCCTTAGTACTCCTGTTCAACTCACGTTTGCCCATGTTGAATTTGTCATTGTGGACTCTATTTCTCACTCGAAATAACAGCCGGTTCTTATAGCTACCGCGATTTTTGCAACTGGTACCTTCCAAAGGGACTTGCACAGACCTACGACTCCTAAAACAGGTTGTAATCCTTCTACACACATGCCACTGCACGAGACAGGTCGAGGATTTGCATACCGCCTGAAATCCTTTTTTGAAATTCTCATTGTAATAGCCGTAGATTATGGGGTTGATGCTGGAATTGGCAAAAGCCAGCCAATGAGCAAAGGGGAAGATGTAGCTGTTCAATAGATCGAGTTTGTCGCTTGCCAAGCCCGCATAGTCTGCCATCATCATGAGGGTCCAGAGTGGTAACCATGATAACATGAAAAGCAAGGTCACCAGGACCAGCATCTTTATCGCCCGAATCTTTTTCTGGGAGAACACTCCCTTACCTCGTCTCTTACTCCTGACATGGATGTTGGTTTCCTGTGGCATTCTGTTTCCAACCACAGATAAGCATAGTTTGACACCAATGGTACCATACATAAGTGTGATGACCATCAATGGAACCAGGTAGACAAGAGCAAAAAGAACTGCAGTATAAACTTTTGTCATCTTTGGGTTGGCAAAGTTTTCATAACAGGTGTAGAGGGGTATTGTATGGTTTACGTCATCATTATAGACCATGTAGTGCCAAGGAATTTCCTCCACAGTCAATGCCACTGCGGCTGGACACATGATCGCCATAGCTAGTAGCCAGATAACAGCAATAGCTGCCTTGGCAGCCACGAAGGTTGTCTTGTTATGCAGGAACACTATGCAGCGAAACCTGTAGGGGAAAAATAATGGGTGTTACAGAAAGCCTCAAAAGAGGAACCAATAGCATGTAGAAAAAGAAACTTCGAAACATAGAAACTTTTTCCAAACTTTTTGCATGACATTTGTCGGATGACAAAAGTGGTGTGTTTTTTTTATTTTCCTTTTGCTTCAACACAGTGAGGGTAAGAACTCTGGGGGTGGGGGGAGAGGGAGAATATATTAGTATGAAAATTAGATCCCTCTCCACAAAAGCACTACTAGTTATTGACCTCATTAGAGACCATAATGTTAACATGATTGGTAAATACCTAATGAATTGCTGCCGCATAATGAGGGCTCGCTTTTTGTTGCATGTCTTTGTACGAAGGATGGAAGTGTAGCCCTTATGTCCAATCAGCCTCGCTGGAATAACGCGTTTAGAACTGTTTTTTTATATGAATTTTCAAAATGTTTGGCTAACTTGGTGACCTATGTGTGCAGATAGTAATTATGGGATGATTATGGGTAATTATGCTTTTGCATTTTAGACAATAATCGATATGTTTGGTTTCATGCAAATAATAAATGGAGCAACGCAGGGTGGAAATGTAGCCCTTATTTCCGAGTCTGATCTCAGACTTGGCCCTCGCTAGAATAACCCTTTTAAAGGTTTTGAAGTTGTCGTCATTTGAACCACAGCTTTGCTGTCGATTTATCTTGCAGTTATCTGCCGTCCACTTGGTGCTTACTCTGGCTTTTTATATGAATTTTCAGAATTAGTGGCTGACTTGGAGACCTATGTATGCAGATAATTATAGGGGACTTCAATATTCATATGAATTTACCATGCTTTTGCGTTTTAGACAATAATAGATATGTTTGGTTTCACGCAAGCCATACATGTAGCAACGCATTAAAATGGAAATACTTTAGATTTGGGACAATCCCGAGGAGTGGCAATCTCAAATATAATGGTACTACCGTATAGCCGGGTCATATCAAAAGACTATAAAAAATGGGACCCATTGCCTCCCTGCTTGGCACTCAGCATTAAGGGTTGGAATTGGGGGGTTAGATCACCAAATGATTCCCGAGCGCGGCACCGCTGCTGCTCACTGCTCCCCTCTCCCCCAGGGGATGGATCAAAATCAACATTGCAATGTTAAATGCAGAGGACACATTTCACCACACCCAGATGTGTGTGTGACGATCATTGGGACTTTTTTTTTTTTAGTACTGTTATGTATGTCTGATTACTACTTTCTACAACTTGAAGTTTTGGCTTTCCGTCAATGTCAGTACCTCTGGCAACTGCCTCATTTCCCTCTTATATTGGTTCAATTGCTAATCTCACAAGTGATTTCAATGCCTCTTTTTAAAACAGCCTCGATTAAGTCGTACCTTTATTTCTTCAAACGCATCCTAAGAGGCTTACATGAATGAAACTCGCACACTTAAATAATTATGCTTGAGCTCAAATGATGTTTCATTGAACTTGAAGTCTTCCGTCAGTGCTGAAACACAAAGAAGTGCTCGCTTTAGCAAAAACAAATTACTCTAATTCTCTTGATCTATCCACCTCAATAAAAACAAGCCTAAATACTTATTTGATACTGCGGCAAAGCTAACGCAGCCGACCTCGGACACCTCCACCCACTCAACCGACGATTTCGTGGAATTTTCGTCTTATAGAACTGGTTAGTGTGGCATAACAGACAACTTTCTTACTCAACCTGCTTCTTGGCAAACCCGTTAAAGAACTTCAGATTCTTGGACCGTATACTTTAATTAATTTGTTGATTAATTAATATAATGAATTTGCCCATCTCCTCTGGCAGTATGCCAACAGCCTTTAAGATCGTGATTATTCAACCATTACTTAAGCAACTATGCCGTTAGAAATGACTGCTGTAATCTTGAGACGGGTCTTGCTGAGATGAAACACTGCTCGTCCTCAGCACCTATTTAAGGACAGCATTGTAAACCTTGATAATTGTAAAAGTGATTCTGTAATGAATCTGTGCTATATTTGACCAAACTCTCCCCTTTCAAAAACACATTAAGAACATAACTAGGACTGTGTTTTTTTACCTCCACAATATTGCTAAGCTCCGTCCGATTCCTTCAACCCATAATGCAGAAATTATTATACATGTTTACGTCGCGCCTTGTTTATGTTTTTTCTAGTCTTCCTATGTCTTGTATATAAAAAGTTGACGGTTAGTACAAAACGCTGTAGCTAGACTGCTCACAAGGATAAGAAAGTTAGATCGTTTTACCTCAATACTAGCCAACATGCATTGGCTCTTGGTCCACATCAGATGTGACTTCAAGGTTCTTTTACTAATCTATATAAAATTGCATGGTGACCTAGTTGTACCTTACGTTTTGTCCCGAAACCTTCTTTCACAAAACATTGGCCTTTTAGTGACCCCAAGGGGAAAAAAGAAGTCTGCAGGGTCGAGAGCATTTTCCATTCCGGCTCCAAAGCTTTGAAATGCCCTACTCATACATATCAGAACTGCTACCTCAGTAGAAACATTCAAGACACGATTCAAAACACATTTTTATGCTGTTGCCTGTAATTATTCTACATTGGCTGATTCAGATGCAGTTTCTGCTCTCTTGTGCACTGAGCCACGCCGTCAAAATATGTATGTCAGGAAAATGCTTTGATCCCTTTAATACAAGTCGTTTTTTTATTTCGTCTGCAGTGATTGTAAATTTGAGGCGGATGTAATCTTCAATATACATTGATTTATATATCGCTTTTTTGATGAGAGCCTTTTAGTTTCACAGCACCTTTAGCCTGCAATCAGTTTCGGAAAGTCTTCACGTCTCTAGGAACTGGCGTTTTTAAATGTTTGTAAATCTAAAAGAAAGACGTGGAACCATTTTGGATTTTTTTTGCTGCTGCCTTTCTTAGCCAAGTCTCAATTGTAAAAGAGGTTTTTGATCTCAACGTGACCAAGTGTAAGTGTTTTGACCAATAAAGATTATATTAGGTAATTAGGCTAGTTATTATTCATACAATTTTCAAGATACGTTCTGTTTTGTTTAGAAACAATACTTTTGTAGTAGCTTCAGGCAAACAAATGTTCTTTTCAATCTTGAAAAACATTATTGTGAGCAGTGCATGAGTAGAATAACAAATACTACAAACCTTTCAACAGCAATTGCAACCAACGTGTAGACTGATGCAGACACAGACACACCCTGCACAAAACCGCTCATCTTGCAGACAACGTTGGAAAAAGGCCAACCTGTTAAAAAGAACTCACAGACTTAGAATATAAAAAAAACCTGTAAAATATAAAACATCATCTATTAGGTCAGAAGATGAAGTTGATATTTATGATGGTCTGATGGGAAGAGTGTACATTATTTACATTGTAATTCATCATTTGTCGAAACAATAGTCTAAAGCAGGGGTGTCAAACTCTGGAGACCCCGGGCAATTGCAATTATATTTGGCCCGTGAAGACAAATTGTGCATCAACTATGTGTCAATTGCAAATTGTCTTCAGCGCTCTTGCTAGTTTTTTTTTCATTAACGTTCATCTTTTTATCTATTTTTTAATTAACAGGTTTTACTAGTCTTTGATTTCAAAACTAGATAGTCATCGGTTTGTTGCGTAGCCTATACTGTATATAATATGAGACGGTCATACGTTTATATTTGGGTTGACAGTCATAATGAAATCAGGCGTGTTCCGACATCTGCAGTGGAAGCTCTGCCAAACCCCTGTGACCGACTCACAGAACCCCTAGGGTTCGATCGAACCCAGGTTAAGAACCACTGGTTTGTGCAAAGACAGTATTAGGACCCTCTAAAATGGCATAGACCAGATGACCTCCTTACGAGGCACAATTAGAGCTTTCTGGAAAGCAAGGATCATTGCAGAAGAGCAACGTGGCAACGACGAGAAAATAACGAGAAGGAACGTGACATGTTTAATGGCTAACTTGCCCGACTTTTTAATTTGGATACAGAAGATGAGGACTTGGACGGAATTGCATATGAATATCGATTAATTATATCAGTCCTTGTTTTCTTTTGCTTCCTTTTCTCTGCTTGTTACGTTTATTAAGAATGATGAAACCTTTTCTCTCTGTCCACCATCAAAAAATGAAAGCTGTTGTCCACCACCAAAAAATAAAAGCTGTTTGCCCCAGAGAGAACAATTTGGATGCCCGCTGTATATTATTTTGTACAATAATGGACTTGGATTTGATTCTATCCTGAGCTACAATGCAGTCAGATCCTGGTCATTTTAAACGTTTGGGCATTGTTGCGGGTATTGTGACAGCTTGTGACTGAGCATAAAGAATTGTCTGGTGGAGGAAAGCAGAAGCAAATGACCGTATGATACAGGAGAGTTACGTGGAGCTTATGCCAGTAGTAATTGCGCGTAAGCGATTGCATCAATTTCTGTCTTTGCAAGGAAAAGGAGAAGTGACATATGTCGGAAAGCAGTGGTCCCCAACCCCCGGGCCGTGGACTGGTACCAGTCCGTGAAGGTCAATTCAAATTAAGCTACGGAAACATCAAAAGGTTCCTCAGTAAAAAGTGGATGCACTTGAACTCAATTACTTTTTGTTCTCTTTTCTTTAATTCATCACACCCACGCTTTGTTAACTTACTGTCGTTATGGGGTGTTGAGTGCAGAAGTTTGAAGGAGTCTTAATTTATAAAATTTTGGAATCCAGCTGTTACGTTACATGTAAAAGGTGAAGCACGGTAAAGACATTCTCGGAGCACAGTATGTGTCCTTTGATTTTCTAGGCAGGATTGCAGCTTTCATTTTAAGGGCTTCACATTCAACAATGACTGAACAGCGTGTGGAAGAAAATGGGGATGGACAGATGAAAGAACAACATAATAGGTATAGAATATAGATGGATGCTTAATATGCCACCCTGCCAAGTATGAAATGAGTCACGCAAAAGTCAGTAAAGCAAAATAAATGCAGAATACATGAATTGACTCCATTCTTGATTGTGTTGGGATTCTTATTGCAATGGAGTAACATAAAGCATATAACGTACGGGGCTGTACTGACGCAAGAAACCTGCTCTGGCATTTTGACCGGTGTGTGTGTGTGTGTGTGTGTAAAAGAAAGCATGCAAGATTGTCCATATGGGTAGTTTTCAGAAATAGTGGTCCAATTGTATGGTCAAACGCTGATTCACTCAATGTTTTCTTCCCTTTCCAATCAATCACCATAATTCACTGCTTACAGCACATGTCTCGGTGGCCAGATTCGGCCCGCCACATCATTTTATGTGGCCTGCAAAATTAAAATCACGAATGTCAACTTAATGTTTCTTGTTGAAATACCAAAATTCTAAATTGTCTTTCCTTTTAATAACAATGAGATTTTGCAATATATATATATTTTTTGCTATAATCCCAATTTCAAAAGAAATTATTAAATTCTGTTGTATGTATGTGATAATATCCACACACATTCATTTCTATTTAAGTCATTAATGGCCTCACGTGGGAATCCATAACTCCGATGTGGCCCGCAACAAAAAGTGAGTTTGACACCTTTGGCTTACAGTATTGCAGACCATTATTGTAGCGATATAAATCAACAACTTCACTAATATTTGTGCCATTGAGTATGGGGTGTGTTGTATTGTAAGTGATGACAAATTGCTGTCGTGGCATAACACACCCGTGTAAGAGCTCTCTCTACCTTTAAAATGCATGAGCTTTAAAACTGTTGTTACCAATAAACTGGTAGAATGTCAATGCAACAAAATTCCGTTTAATTGAATTCAAAATGATAACATGTTGCTATTCAAAACAGGTCATGTTGATTACCCCATTTTTTACATAAGGTGGCACTAGAGATGGGTAGCGAGACATGGTCGTAAACTACCAACCAATTTAAAAAAACAAAACCAACAAGCCAGTTGAATCGATAAGTTCCACCCATATTGGTTCTGTTGTTCCTATTGACTATTGGCTTTAGCCTAGCACAAAGCATAATAGTCTGTGTGCATATGTCAAGTTTACTCTCTTTTGGTATTTTGCTTGACCTTTCACTGGTAGAACTGGGCATAACGGTACGTCGGTGCCTGTCTGTGGGCGGAAAGTAGTGTTTTCCTAGCCAATCTGCTCCATGTCTGTCATTAGCATCAAAATCAGAGTGGTCAAAGCGCAAACCCAAGTACACCGCAGAAACAAACATCCCAGGCCCCAGGCTTTGACACGAGCTGACCTCAGCACAAGAGCACATGTTCATGCTTGCTACCCTGTCTATCAGTAATAAGTCATTGTTCCCATAATCAATGGTCACGCTTCCATAAAACAAGATTCACTCATGTAGAACCCAGTAAAGAGTAAGGTTATGTTGAAATTTACAAGATAATGAAAAGGCTTTTTTCTGTGGCATTGCTTAGATTCCTTATTTCTTGCACTATGAATTTGGTACCCGACAGCCGACACTACTTTGCATTCTGCGATTGATGGCTTATTCAATCAAATAATAGTATCTAAAAAGCACAATGAGACACATAAAATTTGAAACACTGCTTTTTTCCATTTTGTGGACCCCATGCCATGTTAAACAAAATATCAGACACATTTGCATTTTACGACACAAAAACATAACTGTGGACCGCATGCCAAATAATATTGTGTAGAGAGAATGACTGGAAGAAATGTTTTTGTTTTTCAAAAGATGTATTCCTTTAGCTATGGCATTTCGATTTGTCCCCCTGGCCAGTTCCACTCCTGACGACCATGTACCTCTGCAAATGGTATTTGACTGTAACGGATATACTTACTGTTTATTTTGTAAAGGTCTTAATTTGCTGCTTTGTTTGATTTGTGGGCTCAGCACATAATTACTAATTGCACCACATTGGCCCCGAGAGGCACAAGTCCATCTTTATGCTGTGCTGAGCGGCCAGTCCAGCCCTGGACATATATTGCTTAATTTTGCAGTACTGACAATACATGGAGGTAAATACTGTGAAGAGACTCACCATGGGAGATGACAATATAATATTTTGTCACATTCCATACAGAATCTTATAAAAAATATCTATATTCTATGTCATTTTTTTTCAACGTCTGTTCAAAGGTGAGCATAGTCCTTCATTCAGTTTCAACAAAGCCAACCAGCCTTTATGATTCTTGTTGCAGTCAGTGATTTATTGTGGAATGGTAGTACCACTCATTTCAAGTTGAATTTTGCCCTATCCCTCAAATGAATTACTGCAGTTTTTTCTGAAGATCTTTGCTTTGTATATAAGAGTTTGATCAAGGGCACCTCTGTAGTGCTAAGGATGTTGACTAGCATCCCTGCATCAAGTCTCTATTTCCTTATTTTCCATGTTTTGTTCTATTGCAAGATTCAAACTTCCAACCCTCTGGCTCCTTAAGGGGGGAGCCACTATACCCGCGACAAACCAGAAAAATGGCAATTGAAATTGGCTTCTGGAGAGATCCAAGTCTGTTTTGTGACCACTGTTAAGTGCCTTTGAGAAAGTCGAATAAACTATTTTTATGAGGCTTAAATATTGCACGGATAATTACCTGTTATGAGGTTGTCCACAAGTGTTGTGGGGATGCAGAAGATACCCACCAGGAGGTCACTGATCGCCAAGTTTAAGATGAGGAGGTTGGTGACCGTGTGCATATGATGGCTTCCAAGGACGACCAAACAGACCAGACTGTTCCCCACCATACACAGCAGGAAGATGAAGAGGTATGCCAGGATATAGCTTGTAGCCACATACAACGAATGTTGGTAATAGGGGAATAATGTAAAGTTCATGGACACCTCTAGGCTGGTTTTAGAGGTTGTGTTGCCTGATTCAATTCCCATTTGCACCTTGTCGTCTTGCAGGTTGTCCAGCATCTCCATTCTTCCCTGGAGAATAGAAATAGATGTGAACAACAGACTGATTTAGAGTTCTTAGGAGTGAGGTTCATGTACAATGAAAAGTACAGCTAAGGTTAGTACTGAATATAAAGGTAATTTTATTAGGGATACACTAACAATTTTCATCCACCTACATCAATAAAAAGATTTGTCCCAGCATATACAAAGGGGTCAAATCAGCCACCGCAATTTCTCCCACTTAAATATATGGCCGAGGTCTGTGATTTTCATCATAGGTAGGGGAGAGTGGGGTCATTTGTGCCAAGGGGCACCCGTTTTCCAGAAAACGCATTTATGATCAATGATCAGTGGTGAGTGAATATAACATGGTTGGTTTTGTATTGCTTGTTCATTATAAACGATATATATTGTGTTTCCTATCACTCTCAGTACACGTTCTCACCAATAAAATGTGGAGAATGTGTTTGGAACCCAATGTGTGCAAATTTGTCAAATGTTCTATAGAACAGTTTGTTCAGATAATTTGCGTAAGGTGAGAACAGCCGGGATATTGAGCAGAACCAACCAGATTTGATTTATTATTCCACCTCCATGGAGGCTGTGTTCATTAGTCTTCAAAATTTTAACAAAGACAAGAATTCAGCTTGGGGCATGAGGGAGGAATTAATTATAGCTGTCTCCCAGGACATACAAAATGTCAAAAAGACACAGAGGAAGAAGCCTTGTGTTGTCTTTTTTACGCTCTCATTTGTTGTTATGAAGGAGTGTCATTGTGTGATTTGTTCTGTTTCATACCATATTTTGTGTTTACCGCAGTGATGTGAAGTTTTCTCATGTATGTACTGTGGACATTGCATGTTGCTTGTAACCTTGTTTATGGCAATGGGAAGTACTAGATGTGATATAAAAAGGAGTCCAGTTAGTGTGTGCAAGAACATTAAAGAAAAGGAATGCAAAACACCACCATTGTATCATGTTGCGTCTCAAAGAAAAATGGATATTAAAGCTGCAAACACCTTGACATACTTCTGTTTTTCTGTTTGCTCATTGACATTGATAAATAGGCAATAGCAAAGTGCTGTGAAGAAATAATTGCTTCCTGTTTGCTTGATGTCTGTTTTTGTGTAAATTTATCTCACGCCAGACACAACCCACAATGAAAGAATACGAAAATAATGCAAACACAGATACACTACAGGGCTGCCTCCAAATTGATTTTCAATTGTGATGGTTAAAAGACTTCTTTAAAAAACTCAACAAGTGTTTGCCACATTCCTGATTGTTGTGTTATTTGCATAATTATCACTTGGAAAGGTTTCATTTCATCAAAACAATCACACTGAAAATACAAGGATTCAGTTTCTAAATGATTTTTTTTTTATTTACCAAGAGGTACCAAGTAGGTGGGGGGAGTAATTATTTTGGGAATGCTGAGTTTGATTTCTCGGAGAACACCCAAACCTGTTTGCCTTTGTTCAGTCACGAAATCATTTAAAGGGACATAAAAGCCGTGATGGTCCATTTTACACTAACGAGCTCAATTTATGTACCGTATTTTCCGCCCTATAAGGCGCACCTAAAAACCTAAATTTTTCTCAAAATCCAACAGTGCGCCTTATAGCCTAGTGCGCCTTATATATGGACCAAATTCCTAAATTTAAACTGGCCCAAAGCATTGTGTCATGAAATCAATCATAAGTGGCCCGCTAAAGACTATGAATCATGACTCAAAAAGACTATGGATCATTATTTTATGATTATAAAGTAATTTGTTTCCGTCTGAAGTTGAAATAAAAAAGATAAAATGGAGAATGATTTGATTTGGATTAAAAATCTGACATGATGCATTAATGGTGCGCCTTATAGGCCGGTGCGCCTTATATAAGGATAAAGTTTTAAAATGGGCCATTCATTGAAGGTGCGCCTTATAGGCCGGTGCGCCTTATAGGCCGGAAAATACGGTATTTGTTTTTCATTAGAAACCCCCAAAAAGTTAGCATTTTCTATTTTGTCCATTCATTTTGGTGGTAGCGAATATGGGGTCTTTAATTCATTAAATAAGTAATTAATTCGTGAGTTAAATAATTCATTATTTTGTTAGTGGTGGTGGAAATCTACTGCCAGCAGTATAATCAACTGCCACTAGGGGCACCCGGTTGTTGGTTTTCTTTATAGTTTGTTTAAACTTTAAACAAACGAAAAACCTGAACTCGATTCTCAGATCCAAAGGCAGCCACGGGTAAAAATTGAGTTTAATTTGAAAAAACTTAGATATCCCTAACTTTAATCTCGACACACATATCTAACACTGAGAACCTATTGTTTTTGTAGGAATGACGATGATGGTTATTAAGAAAAGCAGTTTGATGTAGCCAACACAGCACTAGTCTTGCCCAGTGAGTGTAATAGGGGAGAATGACAGGGTTAAGACAGTGCCATCAATCAATGACTCAATGAATGAATCAATAAATATCTGGAGGTGGGGATCGAAGGCGAGTATCTGGTGGCCGGGCCTTCACCCATAGGCACAGCCCGAAGGCAATGTGGGTCCCCCTTCCCATGGGCGCACCACCTGTGGCAGGAGCCAAAGGGGTCGGGTGCACAATGAGCTGAACGGCAGCCAAAGGCAGGGACCTTTGTGGTCCGATCCCTGGCTACAAAGGCTGGCTCTGGACGAGGAATGTCCCCTCTTTGGCAGGAAAGGAGCCCAAGCTGGTGTGCATGTGAGAAAAGTTCAGACTTGACAAAGTTGAACTTGCCTCCACACACAAGTTGGGCTCTGCTACCAGTCCTCTTGAGGGGTTGGACTCTCTTCCACTCTGGAGTTGCCCATGGTGATAGGCTCCGAGCAGGTGTGGGCATACTTATCGCCCTTGGCTAGGTACCTGCACATTACGGTTCACCCCGGTGAATGAGAGGGTAGCCTCCTTTTGCATCCGGGTGAGGGGGATGGGTCCTGACTGTTGTGTGTGGGTTTATGCACCAAACAGCAGTTCAGAGTACCCACCCTATTTGGAGTCCTTAAAACAAGAGACTGGAGAATCCATTGTTCTGCTGGGTGACTTCAATGCTCTCGTGAGCAATGACAGTGAGACCTGGAAGGGGACGATTAAGAGGAACAGCCCCCCGATCAGAACCCGGGTGGCGTTCTATTATTGGACTTCTGTGCTCGACATACATTGTCCATAATCAACACCATGTGAAAACATTAGGGTGTCCATGTGTGCACTTGGCACCAGGACACCGTAGGCCCCAGTTCCATGATCGACTTTGTAGTCGTGTCATTGGATTTGCGGCCGCATGTTTTGGACACTCGGGCGAAGAGAGGTGCCGAGAAGTCAACTGATCACCACGCTCGGATGGTGGGGGAGAGAGAGAGAGGGAGGGAGGGAGAGAGGGAGGGAGAGAGAGAGAGAGAGAGAGAGAGAGAGAGAGAGGGAGGGAGAGAGAGAGAGAGAGAGGGAGAGAGAGAGAGAGAGAGGGGGAGAGAGAGAGAGAGAGAGAGAGGGGGGGAGGGAGAGAGAGAGAGGGAGGGAGGGAGGGAGAGAGAGAGAGAGAGAGAGAGAGAGAGTCAAGTCAAGTCAAGTCAAGTTTATTTGTATAGCCCTAAATCACAAGCAGTCTCAAAGGGCTTCACATAGACAGAAATTGACAATTATTCTCAAAGCATCCCCTGATCTTAAGCTCCCAAAAGGGCAAGGAAAAACTTAAAAACCCCTAGCAGGGGGAAAATGAGAAACCTTGAGAAGGGACCACAGATGGAAGGATCCCCCTTTCAGGATCACCAGGTTGAAATGGATGCAGAGAGGGCACAAATGATACAACATGAAAATCAATTAAATAAAAAGTGGATCTCCATGTCACAGCAGAGGGCTGCCGAAAGGAGCCCTCAATTGTCCTGGCAGTGCTCTTCGAGGAGGTTGAGCTGCAGTTCCCCTATCCTGAATTGGCCACGAGAATCCAGATAGCCGCTGTCAGCATGGGTACCACCTAACCACCTCCCCGGCCGGGGAGGGGGGAGGGAGGGGGTGGAGAGGGAGAGAAAACAAACTCCAGCCGAATCGGCCACTACAGGTTAGTTAAAGGCCATGTCATAGAAATGTGTCTTTAAACGTGTCTTAAATGTTTCTACTGAGGTAGCAGTCCTAATATCCATTGGTAGGGCATTCCAAAGCTCTGGAGCCCGAATAGAAAATGCTCTAGAGCCTGCAGACATTTTCTTAGCCCTCGGTGTCGCTAAAAGGGTAGCGTTTTGCGAACGAAGGTTACGAGACGGAACATAAGGAACAACTAGGTCGACGAGATATGAAGGCGCTAAGCCATGCAGCGATTTATAGGTTAATAGAAGAACCTTGAAGTCACATCTTAAATGGACCGGAAGCCAATGTAAGTTGGCTAGTATTGGGGTAATGTGATCAAATTTTCTTGTCCGAGAGAGCAGCCTTGCAGCGGCATTTTGTACTAACTGTAGACTTTTGATGCGGGACTTAGGAAGACCCGAAAATAGTACATTACAGTAGTCCAGGCGCGACGTGACGAACGCATGTATAATAGTTTCCGCATCACCGGTCGAGAGGATCGGACGAATCTTTGCAATATTACGAAGGTGAAAAAACGCAATTCTGGTTATATTCTTAATGTGCTTTTGAAAGGAGAGAGTTTGGTCAAATATTACCCCGAGATTAGTTACAGTATCGCTTTGAGTGATAGTACGGTTATCTATAGTTATAGCGGTTTCCTTGAATAAGTGTTGATAACGAGCTGGACCAATTATCAACATCTCAGTTTTATCTGGGTTAAGACGAAGGAAGTTGAGAGACATCCATTGCTTGATCTCCGCAAGGCACTTCTCAAGATTACAACAATCCCGCGGATCTGTCATCGATAACGGCATATATAATTGGGTGTCATCCGCATAGCATTGAAAACTAATATTATATTTACGTATTATGTCCCCAAGCGGAATCATATAAATATTAAAAAGAATTGGTCCGAGAACCGATCCCTGTGGGACACCACATGTAACATTATAGAGCTCCGAGGACGCATTGCCATGGACCACTCGGTGCGTCCTGTTTGATAGATAGGAATGGAACCAGCCTAGTGCTGACCCTGAAATACCAACACAACTTTTAAGACGCCCTAATAAAATATCGAAGTCTACAGTGTCGAAGGCAGCACTAAGATCGAGTAGTAACAGTACAGACGAAATGTTTGAATCCATAGCTACGAGGAGATCATTAGTCACTTTAGCAAGTGCTGTCTCAGTGGAATGATTAGCTCTAAAACCAGACTGAAAAGTGTCGTATCGATTATTGGCGACCATGTAATCAATAAGCTGCTGCGCTACTACTTTTTCAAGAAGTTTTGCTATGAATGGGAGGTTTGAAACTGGCCTATAATTACTGAGACAGTCCGGGTCAAGATTTGGTCGCTTAAGTAACGGTTTAATGATAGCGGTTTTAAAGGCTGTTGGCACTATCCCAGAGGAGACAGACAGATTGATTATATTTAAGACGGACAGTCCTAAAATTTGAAATAATTCTTTAAGTAGTTTGGCTGGAAGAGGGTCGAGTAAACATGTTGTTTGTTTAGCCGCACTAACAATTTGTGTAAGCCTTTCAAGAGACACGCTTTTAAAAGTTGAGAGGGTTGTTGCATGATCATCAGCGTTGGTAAACGGCGTGCTCGACCGAGCGATTGGAATGCTATTCTTGATCTCATCCCTAATGGATTCAATCTTTTGAGCAAAAAATTTCATGAACTCATCAGCTGAGTGGAAGGAACTATCGGAGGTCGGCTGGCGCAGAGTCAGCTTTGCCACTGTATCAAATAGGTGTTTCGGATTGTTTTTATTGAGATTAATAACTTGCGAAAAATATCGAGTTTTTGCTAAGATAAGCGCATCTTTATATTTCAGGAGGCTATCCTGCCATGCCTGATGGAAAACCTCAAGTTTGGTTAGACGCCATCTGCGCTCATGCTTTCTACATAATTGCTTAAGCGTACGCGTTTCATCTGTGAACCACGGAGTAGGCACTCTACGGCGAGTTTTCAGACGTAACGGCGCCACAGAGTCAATGGCATTTAACAATGTCGCATTGAATTCATTCGTAAGATTATCAATAGAGCCGGCGTATGTGAGAAAATTAGTGGTTGCCGGCGACAGTATTTCAGATAGCGCAGTTGCAGTCATAGAGTTGAAATGACGGCTCCTATAATGCTGATTGCTCTCTTGTCTTTGACAAGGAACTAGAATTTCAAACTTTATTAGGTAATGATCAGACAAAACAGTAGTGTATGGCAGTACTGCTATATTTGAGGTTGCAAGTCCTCGGGATAATACCAGATCTATGGTATTTCCATTCTTATGCGTTGCTGCCTGTACAGCTTGCGTAAAACCAAAGGTATCAGTTAAAGTCTGAAACGCCGAAGTAAGTGGCTCTGACGGTAAATTCATGTGGATGTTGAAATCGCCCATGATAATTATATTATCCGCATTGGTTACTAGATCAGCCACAAATTCTGAAAATTCATCCAGGAAGCCAGAGTAAGCCCCGGGTGGACGGTAAATAACAACAAGATAAAATGACGGTAAAGCGGTGGATCGGACAATGAGAACCTCAAATGTTTTAAATACGTTGATCGAACGAGGCCTAAAACTAAGCTCGGAATTCGAGATGAGGGCGACACCCCCACCCTTTTTTCGAGGACGCGCCACATGCGAGCTCACAAAATTTGGAGGCGAGGCCTCATTAAGCGGCATCAGTTCATTAGGTTTTAACCAGGTCTCGCAGAGACCAAAAGCGTTTAGATTATGTTCTGTGATGAGATCATTAACGAGAATGGCTTTCGTATGAAGCGATCTAATATTCATAAAACCAAGTTTAAGTGTAATTGGTCGATCCGGGTGCGTATTTATCGAAGGATATTTATACGAAATGCGAGTAAGATTGTGTTCTCTAAGCCTGACATCACCTCTCAAATGTTTGTTAGCGCGGTGGGCTGATACGACCGTGGGAATCTGATAGTAAATATTCGTTACACGTGTAGAATTATCTGAAACCGGCACCGTTTCCTCAGCAAAACCGGTCGGGGTGGAGTGATTGGATTTGTCTACTACCCCAGTAGAAAGTGCGTTTATGTGTACTGTCGCACTATTCAAACTATCACGCTCTAGTCTACACAAGGAGCTATGTGCATGCTGGGAGTCTAGCCTAGCGCTAGTTAACTTTATCTTAACAGACTCCAAACCCATCCTGACAGGTGGTCTAATCACCTGTGACCCGGCCTGCTCTAAAGTGACCTGTCATGTGTGGCTCAAACAGTAATCTATATTCCTAGAAAGAGTGAAGGCGCCTTCACGGTTAGGGTGAAGGCCGTCCTTCCTCAGCAGGTCGGGGCGGCCCCAGAAGGAAGGCCAGTTATCTATGAAAGAGAGAGAGAGAGAGAGAGAGAGAGAGAGAGAGAGAGAGAGAGAGAGAGAGAGAGAGAGAGAGAGAGAGAGAGATTGTACAAGTATTGAAATAAACACCTGTTGAACAAATAATTATATAAGTATTGAAATAGATAAATATTTCTTTACAGATGCAATTATTTACTATATGGCTACACAGTATACTTCACACACACATATATATATATGTATATATGTATATATTTATTTATTTATTTATTTATTTATTTATTTACTCATTTATTTAATGTTGGCACTCTTGTTAACCCGCAAGTCAAATCAAGGCAACGTCGGACTGTGTTTTGCAATTCCTGTTTTTTTCTTGTTTTCCACACGTGTCCTTCCAAGATGAAGTGTGATTTCACTTTTTTTGATGACATACTATATATTCTTTGATATGTAAACTTAAATGCGTTGTTTATGTACATTATTCTTAAACATTTTGCGCCACAGCTTGCAAGTCAACACCTATGAGGAAGGCGAGCAGAGCCCTCACGAATTCACGGAATAGTAATTTAAACATATATATGGCGAGTGTTAATTCGCCTTTTAATAAAATATTCAGTTTTGATACGTTTTTTTAAGAAAATGATAAGAGAGTACAGCATTCTGTAGCTGTTGGTCTGTGCAATTGTGCAATCTTATTCCGAAAATCTTGCTTCTCAATGCAACGAGGTTGAAAAAAAGTGGATAGCACTTAATTAAAAAAAAATGAAAAAGAACAATTTTGCCACGTCGCGCGACAGGAATATTAATTAAAGTCTATTTACCTACCTTAATGGCGATGAGGGTAGTTCAGTGAGAAAAAGCTCCGCAATAAAGCTCTCAAGATGAAAAAAGAAACGCAACAGATGCCGAATAACTGGATAGTTCAAAACCAAAAAATTGCCGACTGATTCGTTTGCCACTACTAAGTAAAACACTGTCTGCACTTTCCTATCTGAGCAGTGGGGGTGGCCACTGCATGGGTATATATACACTGTATATTGTCATGACATAAATCTGGCGTCACAAGTGAGGAGTCATACGTATGGCGATTTTAATGTGACACAATATGTTATTTGAATAAGTACTGTATTTCTATGTCCCAGTGATTTGTGTTTTCTTCGGTGTGATGAAATAAGAGCATCACTCAGTTTACACGAGTGAAAATATTGGAAACCCCTTTAAGAAAGATACAGTGCAGTTTTGCGCCACTGCAAACAGGAATATTAAGAAGGTCAGACAAATATAATAAAATTGTAATCATTTACTGACTCAAATCAAGCTTTAAACAGGCAATAAAGATGCTGGACAAAAGGTCTCACTTCGATTTTTTTTTTTATTTATAGCGCAACATAAAACAATATTGTGGTACTTTACCAAATACACTATTTATTCACATAATACACCATACACAGCTACAAAGAGAGAACAAAACCACTTTTTACATACTGCATCCTTAAGATGGAAAATAAAACAAGAACAATCAAAAAACTTGAAAAAGGAATGTAGCTGCCAGTTATGCGCATAGATTTTTTTTTTTTAAATTTGTATTACTGTTCTCTGATGCTTTTCACAATTTTTGAGTTTCATTAAATTAGGTGTTTAATGGACTTGTAAAAGTAGGCCATGCACAGTGTGATGCAAACGTCTAACTATGTGCGTGTGTCCACAAAAGACGAAATACACAAACAGGTTTAATTAAGTAGATAGAGGAGGCAGTACACAGTTTTGATTCCTCTTGTTCAAACATCTCAGCACTCTTCACGGGAACATTCACAATAACATCCTAAAAGGGGTCATTTTCATGTGATGTACCAAACATAAAATCCAAATAAGATTTTCCACATAATACAAGCTGAATTATTGTCTAAGAATAAAGGAGTTCAAGTACAGTACTGTATGAAATGAACAATACAAGTAGAGTGCCCCGCTACTATAAAACACTGCCTATCATTTCCTATATCGCTTGTCCTTAGCAGAATTGAGGGTACAAAAGGTTGTGCAGCATTTCAAATCCTCAGCACCATTCAAGTTTGAGATTCCGAAAACCCTTCAACCATTATTCTTGACATTTTCAGGGGGTGAGAGAAGTTTGGGCTAACTAAGTAATAGCTTGCACAGTGACTTATCAATTGTGTGTTGTAGCACCGACTCTCAGAGCCTAACCAAAATTCTAATGTATTTCAAAATGTTCATTGTATGCAAGTATGTGATGAGGGCTATTAATAGTGGTTGAAAAACAACATTGATGATTCCGTAAAAAAAAAAAAGTAATCTAAATCACTGACAAGGTGTATGGTGAACAAGGAATTATTAAAAGAAAACAAAGTTTATCACAAAGGCAGACAGCGTATTTGAGAACTACTCTACATTAGGTAATAACAGATTGGGTTTAAAAAAGCAGTGAACACACCCCACAACCTAAGGTTCAAATTGCATCTGCAGACACCAGCGTGTTTCCTAAAGCCCCTCTTTTGAATATGGTTACTTGCTTATAGGTTGAAAACACTTGCAATCCCTCCACCAGTCATTTATAATCACGCTTGAATGTTAAGACAAAACCTGGGAGGAAAAAAAACCCAAAACAGCCCCAGTGACATTTAGGGAAACCCACCTGACCTATCAGGAACTCCAAAACTCGTTAATTAAGGCATGGTCCCATTTTCTAGTTTAAACTTTAGTTTGGATTCTTTAGTGACAATAATAATAACAGAATGCTTGCATACAAGTCAGCTTTAACAGTAGGGGAGTTTTGTTACTATTGGGGGAAAACATTTGTGAATTTTGATGGCAAGCAAAGTGACTTGAGACACTTGTGCAGGTTTGGGGTTTACATTTAAAAGTGTACTACTCTCCAGTTCTGCAATCTAAATTGGACATTTTAACTGCGCCAGTAACAATTCTTTAACCGGTTACAGGCTGACTTAGGATACAGTTACAGTACTTGTGAGAGTAGAACAAAGAGTTACTAGGCATACATGTACACACAAAACACAGGGAACAAGTGTACTGTTGTCAAAATACCCCCCTACACTTTCAGGATCCACACACTATCCTCACCCGTTAAATAGTTTTACCTAAATATTTTACTATTTACATTTGTACTTCTCTTCAGAAAATAATAATAAAAAAAAAACTACCCTTCAAGTTGTCAATAATCGTCTTTCTTTTGTCATTAAAATCAAGTTTAAAAGTGCTTTTATAAATCTGTTCTTCTCTATGTACAATTTGTATTAGCTATATAAACTTGAAAAAAAAAAGACAATCATTATTATCACCATTAATAAATAAAAGTAAACCAAAAAAAAGGGTAAAGTGATTGTGGGGATCTTGAACACACAAAGGGTACATGCATGATTCTCCGCCCTCAGTAGCAAGTTGTGATTGTGACCAGTGTCTCTACAGCACGAGGTAGAGAGCAGGAGACCAGAAAGGTCTTTTCGCAGATGGAAAGTGTCGTGACCCCAAAGACGGCACAGCGACCGGGAGCCAGCCTGCATGAAGTCATTCGACTTTTTTGTGACAAAACCTCATGTCCACTTTTGAAAGCATGGTTAATGGGGATGAACTACGCAATTTAAGAGACGCCATCCATGTGTCTCACTCTTTGGCTCTTTTACACAAACACACATGCAAAGTGAGAGTTGATAGACTCGATGCATGAGGTACCAACTCCCAGACGCCCCGCCGCCGGAAACCAACAACTAATGAGAACGAGGAGCCTGCAGAAAGACCCGTCGTATTCTGCTAGAAGATGACAGCACCATGCAGACACGAGGTCGGGCCTTCACAGTAAATCAAGTGTTGTAGGTGAGCACCAAAGTATATGTATGGAGCACCAACCTTATGTTGGAACCCAAGTTTTCTCCAGAATCGTTTCACATTTGAGCTTTAATAGGACAAAGATCATCACGGCCTTTTGTGAACCTGTCAGAGGTCAGCGAACCCTCCGCCGGCCTGGCCGTGGAAGGTTCATGCAGCAAGGGAAGGCTATACCGACTTCTGAATGGAACTCAGTCCAAGTGCTAGCAAGTCTCTGAACATGTGGCTTTGAAAAAGCAGTCAAGTCTGCCCTCTAGAGTTTACACCTCAAAGTGTTCACTCTTTGCTGGGGAAGTTGACCATGTAGTAAATACAGACCTGGGATCAGGTGGACTGAGCGAATAAGGTAAGCACAAAAAAGCACACTCATTGTTGTGTAGTAGATGAGAATATTTTCCCTCACAAACTACATGACTTCAATTTCTGTTAGAGCACCGAAGTACAGCATAAGAGGAGTGGAATGAAAGTCCATCAGAGCTGGAAGTTGAGCACCGGTCTTAAGCTGCTGGGGTGTAGAATAGGAGGAGGAGGAGCACGTTAAGGAATGACAAGAGAAGCTCGTCCTAAAAATTAAGATGCACCTACCCTCGTTTCCAATGTGTTCAAACAACCCAATGTGAGAGAGATGTTTTCTGGGATGGAGCAGAAAACCACAGTACCAGGACAAAAAAAAAAACTTTTTCTAATTCCAACCACTTTCACCCCCCTCAGTTTAAAGAAAAATTAAGAAAATGTTTTAGTTTTTCTCATGCTGGCAGAATTCTGTCAACAGTGTAAATAAAAACATAAAGGGCATTCCTGTGAAACACTTTTTTGTCACAATTTTTACGTGGTTGATGTGAAACCAAATTTTCCACGAAAATTTGAGCAAACCTCTCCTCTAACTCGTACCAGCGAGAGATAATCTCTTGTCAGGCCGATAACGGCTCCTCCTTTCAACACAGCTGGAAGATTGACAAAGAGAGAAAAGGTTTTCCGAACATGGACCAAAAAAAAAAGTCTGACATATTCAGACTGGCATCAAAATAGACTGAACAAAAAACAATCACGTCATTAATAATAACATTATTGAAAACAACCATGATGAAAAAAGAACAATTCTTCATCATAATACCTGTAATAACAACATTAACAGTAACAATTGCAACCATAATAATATAGATAATAATAGCAATATCTAGAATCATTAGAATTCTATAAACAAGAAAAAACAATGGAGTTCCCCTCCAGGGAAGAGAGAGGAAGAGCACCACAGGTAGCGCGCGTGTCGAAAGGCCACACGCTGCCTGACATGAGGTAAAAAACAACAATAAACGTGTCCCCACTTGTGGGTGTGGACTGCAGAGGGGGAAGATGGAGAGATGGCAGACTGTGTGACATGCGAGAGACATTCATCTTGCTCATCCCGCTACCTGGCATCACCACTGCTATCGTTCCGTTCCGTTGGTGGCTGACGTCACACAAAGTGGCTGTATGGCCCAGTGGGCTGCGTGAAGGCATAGGGAGACACGTCAACGATTGAGGTGGTGTGGAGAGTGGGAGCTAGCCGTGTTACTGGCCCCTCCCTCTTGTCTTTCGATTGTCCAGCACCTAACATGGCCCCTGCCGCCATGGACCCCCATTTGCGTTTCTTGCTGAGCGCCTTAATTTCCTCCTGGGAAAGGCCCAGCCGAGCTGCTTCCTGCTGCCTCTGGCGCGCCTCCTCTGCCAGCATCTTCATTTTGGCCTCCCACAGTGCCAGGCCGTGCATGGGCTGTTGGAGGTTTTTGTGCTGATAGAAGACCAGAGAGATGCGAGAGGGGTGGGAGCGATCTGGCTTTTTGAGAGGAGTGGTAGCATGTAGTTCCCGACGAGCGCATTCAATCAGTATGGACCCGTGGGCCGGTGCCACGGCGACGCCTCCGATGTTGGGATCGAGGAAATTGTGCTCACTGTCAGACCACACCTCGTTGTCGTCTCTCTCGCGGCCCTTGAAGCTCTGGCCATCACTCTCGGCTCGACTGTGGTCCCAGCAAGCCTGATCGGACTGTTGCAGTGCATCGGGGAAGAGGCGCCCCTCAGGGGTGGGAGATGGTGTACTGCCTGCCACTGAGCCTCCACAAGATTTCCAGGATTTCTCTTGAACTCCGAGGGGGGTGGAACAGCGACTTTCACCGGTTTTGGACCACATCTTGTCTGGGTAGGCGCCGGCAGGATTGCTGTGCTTCAAACCAGGGCTGTATGTTCCATGTCCCATAGCCCAAGAGGTTGGCTCGGGACTTGGGGCAGGGCTGGCCCATTGCCTGGGAGTGGCAGGCTGCGGTGTATGCGAGGGGGATTGAGAATTGCCTATGTGTGGAAGTAAGAACGGGTGAGGGAGACCTGGCTGTGGTGTCCCTGGGTGAGGGGTGCTCGGGCGGGGGGTGGTTGGACGCGGAGATCCTTGGTGTATGTTACCCAGGACACCTAAATGAGGGGAGGAGGAGGGAGGTACATGAGAAACTGGTGAAGCAGCAGTGCGGGAATTGGAACCAGGGAAGGCTGTCCACGGTTGGGGGTAAGGAGATGCTTGCTGCTGGTGGATCATCGGCTTTTCTTCATGAGCAAAGGAATTTTCTGGCCGTTGTTTTGTATTGTGATGATCCCAGTTCATGGGAGCAACGTTCCCATCAAACCTGTTTCCAGGCCAGGGAGTCGAAGGTTGGGGGGTGTCACAGGGTGAAGCTGTGTCCTCACAGACTGGCATATCCATTGGCTCCTGCTTGATGACTGGAGTGCCTCTGTTGGAGGCCTCGGAGGAGACAGAAGAAGGACGTGACTGGTTGGAGACTGAAGACTGGCTATTAAATTGGTCGGGTTGCTCTAAATGGCCAGGATAAGAATGGGCCGGTCTAGCTTGAAGGCTGCGACTATCAGGCTTTTTGTCTACCTGGAAAGTCATCCTCCCTGCGTTGGACAAAGAACCATTTCGACCCTCATAGGTTCTCATCTTGGGTCCAAAAAGTGCATTGGAGGGGTAGTTATAGAAGCCGTAGTGTGATGCTGGCAGATTGTGGTTATAGCCATTCACTGGGTCTCCTGCTGAGGGCTGGCCAGTTGTGGGGAGGCCTCCCCTTGCATAGTAGGCAGGATGTGGGCACATGGTCTTGATTGCATCTGCTGCTTGCAAAGCGTGTCCATCCATTGATCCATTTAAAGGCTCCTTTTTAATGTTGGGCAAAACCTCCTGTTTTATAATTGCTGGAAGTGAACAAAAAAAAAGAGAGAAGCATATTTGAACCTGTTGCAAAAAAGCAACCCGTAACTGCATTCATCGCAATTCATGTGAAGTGGACAAGACGAACCTTTATTTCCTGGGTGTTGAGGAGACTCACTGAACAATACTTCGCTTTTAGCCACCGTCTTCTCTGGGGTCTCTGCTGCCTTCTGCTGCAGTTTACTCTTCTTCTTTTCTGACGCAGCTTTCTTGGCGTCTAGGCGGCGCTGACGGCACGACTTGGCTGGTTCGGGCAACTTGCGTACTTCTCGGCGGAAAGCCTGAAGCACCTGAATGGCTCCCGTCTTCATCTTGAGTTCCTGGCCCTCCTCGCTGCCAAATTCATCCGTGGTGGAGATTTTGTAGAGAGGCAAGACATGGAGCTGTTCATCTGGAGGGATCCCCCCCACCATGCGGTTGTCCTCCTTGGTCAAAGTGCACACCTAGAAGCCAGTTAAGAAAGAAAGTTGCCATGCTAGCTAGCACCCGTAACGTTGGTTCACGAACCCGTCCCGCAATATTAAAAACCATACCACTGTGCAACCATTGTATAGGTTGTGCTGGTCCTTATGGGCATGGGCACAGAAGTCCAGGCAAGCAGTGACTCCAGCAAATGGCCTGCCTGCCTTCAAGCCAAGCCTGCAGTCTGAAGCCTTCGACTCTGATTGACACTGGCAGAGAGAGCAGAGATTAAATGATGTTTTATTTGTTGGGTATCGCATTAGAAATCCATCAAGCTGAAAAGAGTCTGATGAAGCCTTTCAACATATTTGACTCGTTCTTTTTGACGAGAGAAGACTTGTGCAACACATCTCTTTCCAAATTGTCTTAACAGTTAACATCTAAGGAATGCAACAGATAAGGTCGTCACATACTATTCCTGTTTGTCATTTTAGTATTCCGACGCATATTGATATGTCAACCAACCTGGTTGCTGTAGGCTTGAGGAGCCAGCCTCTTGTACAATGGAGCCACCTCAGTGGCCAGATTCTGGAATTGATCCCTGAGTTTGTTCTCCTGATAAGAAAACACGAACGACACGGAAACAGCAGGCGGGTATTACACACTGACAACTCTTTCAAGTCAGACGTAAGCTGTTCATGTACCTCTTCAGGGTGGTCTCCTTGTAGCCGGAACTTGCGCGGTACTTTGCTTCGGGCGTATTTACAGCCATTGAAGTACATGCTCCAAGAGCAGCCGAAGGAAAAGGAAGCACCGCAGGTGTCAGGATCCTTGCCTTGGCATGCGCATGTACGACTGCAGGGGGAGACAGTTAACGCATCTTCATGTCACGTCATGTCAGCATATTTCTATATACTAAGATGAAGATAGTTGACAGAGAATGAACATGAAGCGGTATTCCCGTATCACTAGTATTATTGTGTTTTGTTTTTAGTACGCTTACTTTTTGTAAAATCTTTGACAAATAACCCCGCAAAAATTTGGGTGAACTGAGGAATGCTACAATGATATTTTTGAGTCCACACTACCTTTTAAGGTCATCACTTGAGTTCAGTCGTATTGTACAATCTTGCTCAGTCATAACATATTGTATATTGGAATGGTCATTTTTTTTCCTCCCAAAAAATATCTCTTGACACATCCAACAACTGAGAATTTTTAAGTTCAGATTCAGATTCATTTATTAATGACCACATGGTGGAATTTGTACAGTGTGTCAATTGGAAGAGAATTCCTTTCTTTGGATTGCAAACCTTATAGATGGACATTCTCTTTTTCTCAATTGGATCAAAAATATATTGGGTGCTCCCTCCAGAATACATCTTGTACTAATAATGCTTCATGACGAAGCCTCTACACTTTGCATTGTAATATGATGGTGGGTTGCCAGTTTTCACACATTGCACAAGAAATTCCTATCTTTCAAAAGCAAAACAAATGACACTCTGTTGAAAATGCAGATTTTCAACATAGGTGAAACAACTTATTGCAAGTCTTAGTCAACTGAAGTTTTTTATACATTTTAGCCAAGGAAGCCAGTGGCATCCACGCATTGCATTACAACAAATTACAATCAAACGGACTATTTAAAACAGACAGCAATAAATTAAGGCCCACCTCAGCTATTTATAGTATTCCTATGTCAAAATGGCTGTAAAAGGCCACTAAAACAAGACAGTTAGTGCAAGCCAAATCCTCTTGAACAGTGCTGCATGTTGCATGTACAAATTGTCTTCAAGTTACACTTCAAAATTTCGGACGACATAAACCAACACGGCTTTCTGCACTGCAAACTAATTGTACCTTTGTCAAATCGATCCGCCCCATCTACTTACTCATCATTGAGGCCGCAGCGTCTACTGGTGGGGTTTCCAAATTTGGTGAGCGTGTCGCTGATCTCGCGGTACAATGTGTCAGCCATAGACCGTGGGACACCTTCCCAGGCCATGATGAGGATGATGATGACTGCATTTGCACAATAGTGGCCCGCACGATGGCGCACCAGACACAGCAGCTTTTCTTTCTCACTCCCACGACGAATCACCTGATGACATTCAGAGTTGATCATTTATAAAAACTCAAATTAAGCTCTGTACACACTGTCAATACAACACAGGCTGCTCCATTTTTCAATCCAAAACAATATCCTGAGGGAAAGTAGTTTGGAAACACGTCATCACAATGCGTCAAACAGGTTGTGAAGTGACTTACCCATTTGGCAATTGGGCAACCTCTTGAGCTTTTCCCCTCTCTACCGGTGTACACCACTTTCTCTATCCGAACGGCCTCTCCTTTTTCACCATACCTGTGAAAGACAAGAGTAACACACATTTCTATTATGAATCTACTTCAAAACACTATTTTTGAAAGACTGTCTTCTCTGACTCCCAGATGCCTTGGACAGTTAAACTGCTATTGAACCGTATACAAAGTGGGAGTAATAGTCATTCCAACCCGAACCCAAACTACAACTTTTCCCCTTCAGCATGGGGCAGAAAATCAACCAGCACGTCTACAAAGGCGTGAGAAAATGTGAGTGTTGTGGCAGGACAACGCATCTGCTAAAATGACCAATACAACAAGAAGCTCTCTGGAGGACTTGTAAATGGGTTTTGAAGTAGCTTTTCTGACATCAGTCAACAACTTAGTTCAATATAAAATAACAGTTTATAGTTGAAATAAACGGATACATACATTTTAAAACGGTATAAATTCAGAATGACTTTTTCCTTTCCCAGCAAACATGCAGCAGTTATTAACAATTTATTGGGTTCACAACACTGTGATCAAAACAAAATGAATTATGGGTAAATCTGACAGCGAGACAACTAAAAGAGGGTTTAGTGAATGCACACTCAGAAAGTCTGGTCACATACTTCTTACCAAGGAGAACACAATGGAATAATGTCAGAGCAATCTATACATCAAGTGTAAGTAAACTCTTTCACTGTCACAAGCATTCATCTATGAAAAATATTTTTTAAAAAGTGAAATGACACCAAGCGCCTTTTTTACAGTATCTGGTCTTTTATTGAACATCTAATGAAATAGTAGTATTTTAAAGTAGCAAAATCTCATTTTGTTTGGAAAGTTTCGAAATAATCTTTCCACCCACATTCAGACATGACAGATAATGATGAGTAATGGATATGAAAGAGGCTTGATGGAGACAGCAACCGGTTTGGCAGCAATGTCATGACTTTTAACCGACTTCCGCAGACTCCAGTTTGACAGCAACCAGAAAGAACCAATCACAAACTGAATGATTACAAACTAGGTGAGATGGTGGCTTGATATATACCCTTTGTTGTCATTTTTAATCATAGTCATTCTCAATTCACGTGGTACCAGGTAGGGTTGCCAAGATTAGTCGACTGTCATTGTGAATTCTCAACACATATCGAAGTCTGCTGACATTTTATTAAATGTGAAGGAATATACTGATTCCAATGTCAGGCGGATTGCGTACGTCATTTTGATGCTATGTGAATTGGATGGAAGAGAGAATTAATATACTTATTCTTCTACTGTGTCCGGCCACGTTCTTTGACTTGTGAGTGATTGTGTGGAATAGGATGAACGTCCCCCTTTCAAAAACAATCCTAGCTATCTGTAACACTGCAATAAAGCAAGCATAAAGATCAAACAGACAGACTTCTTATTATCAAATGCCTTTAAATTGGTCATGGAAATCACAAACGTTAAGGAGTAAGTCATTAAGATTCGGATGGTCCTTTTATCATCCATTTTGAGACTTGTCTGTGATTAAGGGCTATTCCTTGAAAATGTATTTACGATAAAAAAAAAAAGGGGTCCATGACTAAACCGCCTTAGGCAGAAAGTCACGTCGAATCGAAGCGTGTAAAATCGAGGTTTAGGTGTATCAGCAAATTGGTGTATCATTTGTCAAACCTGTTAGCCATTGTCATGCAGCTGTTGTTTGTTATAGTATTCATAGTTGAAATATCAAATAACATGTATTTGTCCATTAATTAATATTTCAAGTCATAGATTTCGTAATAGTGTCGCAGTGTGTGTGTGTGGGTTATTGGAAGGGCAGTGGTTCTAAACCTTTTTTCTGCAACGGAGCGATTCATTGTCCAACTGGCAACCATCCGTTGCATTCCTGCCATGGTGATAACATATGATTGGGGCACATACACTGCGCTACAGAACGTGTTTTTTGATATATCTCTATGGGCCAGTACCAAGTGGTTGAAAGCCTGGTACCGTCACGGAACACTGTAGTAGGGGGCCTGTGCCACAGTAGAGCTTTATGCCTAGCAATGCTCCTGAGATTTCACTCAAAGGGGCGTCACAATAAGTGTCTGTTAAAAAGATTCTGACCCAACAAAGGCACTGATCAAGTTTAAATGACCTACTACACTCACATGAATAAACAGAAATAAAAACGGAACAAAGCAATATTTGTATAGAACGTACACAATTGGCTATTATTAATTGTGCTCAATACCTTATGTCATAGCGGGTGATCAAATTGAACATAATCCATGAGTCTTTTTTGCCAAAAATAGAATGTTAAAGTTACTCAAATGAAATTGCTTTCGTATTACTGAAGGCAAATTTGTAGCTATTTGTGGACGGAGTCTGGGATGAGGGGTTGCACAGGTCATTAAAACTTTTCAGATTATAGTTTACATCAAAGCTTCTGACAACTTGATACCTTTCCATTGTGAAAACTTCAACCTGACTAGATTTGGTGTGACAGCGAGCACATTGGAGTTGGAATCACCCTAAGGTGGCAGAGTTTTTTTAAATGGGCTGCAACCTCTATCACCACAGGGGTCCTGCTTGGGTCAGGATTTGGTCAAAGGTCGTCCAAGAACTATGGGGTCTGACGGAGACAACAACAATAAGATCTTTGAAGCTAAACATCCCCCACATCAGACTTCTCCAGGCAAGCATTATTCTCAAAGAGCCTCTCCATAAACATCAGTGCATCAAATGTCTGTTATTCAAACGACAACCAAATCTAACTTAAAAAACAATGTATTAGGATGCTGCCAAACAGAAACACAATGGTCGTTTATTTTCATGAAGCAGTTGTATGCTAAATATTCAGCGCCAGAGTAAAAAAATAAGTATCTACCCCTGTTCTAAGTCGACAAACATTTTCAATTACTTCCCTCATGTTCTTCATTTGCTTTCCCTCTCTCTGGACTTTGATATCTCTCCTTCTTTCTCCATTATTTCCGCCATTCTTAGCTAGTATTTGCTGCCACTTCTCTTAGCCTGTGTTATGATGATGTTGAAGATGGTGACGATGATGATATTTCCTGTTCCCAGTGGCGTAGCCAAGCCGGGGCGAGCCGGGGCGGCGCCCCGGTTAGGACTCCCTGCGCCCCGGTTGAAAAAAATCGAGCTTTTTCGATTCTTCATTTTCATGCCGTTTTTTTCTTTCGGTCTTGCGCGAATGTGCTTGCGCTATTCTATGTGCGCGATGTTATCCGTTCGCCGTTTGCCTCCCGGACCCGGATGTTGTTTTAGCGATCAGCGAACGGCGTGGGTGATGTTCGATTTTTTTCTCCTGTGGGCGCGCGCCCCTACTGGAAAGATTCCTGGCTACGCCACTGCCTGTTCCCCCTGTTGAATTCTGGGTCATGGTTTCCCTAAGGACAAAAACGTGACGAGGTGCAGGAGGAGGAGGAGTACGTGAGGGAGAGGAGACTAAGAGCATGTGGGAGGAAGATAAAGAGAAGACGAACCGTGTCTCCATCAGGTCTCGTATGGAAGCCACAGTGGGTCCAGATCCCAAGTGATTGTAGTCGGGCCCTTCATCTTTCACCAGAGTTTGTTCTAAGAAACAAAGAAACCCATAAATCAGAAATCATAACCACACCAGTAAGGCCAACCGTATGATACTTCAAATATCTTTCAACTGCAAGAGTAGAATCAACATTTCATTCTGTACCACATCTAATATCGTCAGCAACACGGTAAAATTGCAAAGCATTATCTATAAAATATATTATATATATAAGCTCTCTGGTTTCTTTGTTTTTGTTCTTTATAACCTCCAAGCTCTTTTACCTTTTAATTTATTTCGCTTTTTCTAACTTACTGGAAACATTTATCTCGTCGAACATGCACCACTCCTCACCTATCTGTACGAGAGAGTTACTGACGGGAATCTAATGTGAGCGATTAAGCTGAGATTCGTAGTCAAATTCTCAGTGGAGTGACCTTATTTTTTGCACTAGTGTGCATGAATGACTGTATATCCCGCAGAATGTAAACAAATATTGACACACATTGACTCACCCACACAGGTGCAAGTAGGTAAATCCGCCTGCAGATCTTTAGAAGGTGTATCCAACAAGCTCCTGGTGGGTGTGTCTAAATATTTTAGTGGGGACTCTAAGAACCCTTTCAAAGATGGAGAGAAGGACAGACCATCCTTAGTGGGCGTGTCCTCCTCAGAGTAGCAAGTGGTGGAGAGAACAGCCACATCACCCGTGGCTTGGATTTTCATTCGTTTAGGCATGGGGGAACATGGTACGTTGAAGGTTTCCTGTGTCTGACCATGTTGAGGATGCTTATCAAGTGGGGTGTGCGAATTTTGAGGGATGCTGGATAGGGGCTCCTGCTGCTCCTTCACTGGAGTCACTGTAGATGCTTCATTTGGGGTAAGTTCAGCTGGGGCTCCAAACTCATCTTTGTCGCCATCCATCTCTTTATTGTTCACACGAGGTGCAGCGCTATTGAAGGATGGCTGATTATGGGTGATAGATGATGTGAGATCCTGCGTACTGGTCTGGGACTGATTCATTATCCGCGAAGCTGTAACTGCTTCAGACTTGGCTTTGCCGGAAGGTGTGTCTGCAGCTGTGTCTCCAAATTCTGCTTCAAACTGCAGTATCAGTTCTTCATACTTAGGGTCTACGTTTATGAGACCCGGTAATTGTGTTGTGTTTGGTATGGATGTGGAGGTCAGAGCTGAGGCAATGTTAGCATTGGTATGGACTAAACTATCCACTTCTTTTGACTTGGCATGGGCTCCATGGGCCATTTGTGGGGAAAAAGAGACCATTTGGGTGGAATTGCTCACTGACAATGCAGAATTTGTGGAAGAGGGAGCCATTGAGAGGTTAGCATTTGATACCTGAGATTGGGCTGGTGCAGGGAGGCCTGCAGCAGCCGCCTGAGTGGAGTTACTATGGGAGGGTAAGAGGGGCAGTGAATGTGGTTGCAGGTCGTTCAGGGTGTTGGCTCGGCCCATCATAAGGACTGCCGTTTTATCCACAGTTATCTGACTCTTAGGCAGGAACGTTGGCACAGAGGCTTTTTGCTTGGTCTTCTTGATTATAATCTGTTTGGATTTAGGAAGAAGAGAGCCTGAGAGCGTCCCACTCATACTTTTGATGACAGGAGATCCTTGGCTGATTTTTTTCCTCTTGGGTTGCTTGGGCTCCTGTTTTATGCTCATATGAGTGAAACCATTGGCTTCCATCTGGGGCCACCATTTTTTTACATTTTGGAAAGGCGCAGGGCCCGATGCGCCAAAGCCAGGGGAATGACTAGAGAAGAGGTTCCTCTTGTAGTGAAGGTGCTGTTGCAGAGCTGCCTGAGTTGAGTGTCTAATGGCTGCTTGACCAGGAGACATGGGAGCACCAGGGTATTGGCCAACTTGCAACTGACCATTGTCCATGTTATAATGTCCCATGGATGGAGAATGATCACCAAAGTCTGACTCTTGCTTGATCCTGGGCAAAGATGGCTTGCCCTGTGCCTGCATGATTCCGTTCTCCGTAAGATGCTGTGTGGATGAGAGCTTGAAAGATGTATTTACGAACTTTCGACTGCTGTCACCCAGAAGCTGTTTGAGCTCTGACATCGGGTCTGATCTAGAATAAGTTGTACCAGCATAGCGGGACAGGAGCTCTTCGGAACCTCCATGTGTGCCCTGTACCCACTGCTCGGGACTCCGGCCAAAACTCTGAGGATTTCCCTGTCCTGGAAAGGGAGAGGTAGAAGCATGGGGTGGCTGACCCTGGGATTGGGGCCTGTGGTGCTCACAGGACACTGCTGCCTGCTGGTCAGTGTGTAATCCTGGAGGGACGGACTGAGAGCGTGATGATGGACAGGTAACTGCAGAGGATGGAATCAAGTTAGTGCAATTTGGAGGTGGAGATGTGAGGTTTGGGCTATGTTGGTGATGATAGAGGTTGTTATTAAAGAGGGCTTGATCTGGAGCACCAGCACCATGAGTCCCAGTTCCAGATAACTGTGTAAGGGCTTCTATGGCAATAGCTGTTTGAAGACTGACATTCCTTTCCTTGGCTATAGAGAGCACCTGGGGAGAGCAGGGAATTGGAGGAAGTTTTGAGCAGGGTGCTTGGCCAGCATGAGGACCTTGTGTTTGTTGTTGTTGCTGGGGGTATGAAGGAGTCAAGTGGCGGTGGCCACCATTTGCCTGGAGAAAGGGCTGATCCTGCAGATGGGATTGCTGAATGTTCGAATGTAAATGTGGCAAATCAGTCCTCTTGCTGGTGTCTTGATTCTCACTGGTTGCCAACTTAATCTTCTTCTCCAGCCACTCAAGGTAGTCTGGACAATCAGGCCCATCACAGTCGCAGTTAGGAGGCTTGTGACCATGTTTTGCATGGTTCAGTGCCTTTTGCAACGTTTTCATGTCTTCTGCAGGTAGGTGGCCTATATTAATCGCCTCTGCAGAGTTTCCAACCCGAGCCCCGCCGGCACCCATTTCCCGGGTGAATTTCTCATACAGCTGCATCATGTCAGGTTGCATTTGGATGCAGGAAGAGGTGGAGGAAGGAGGTAAGTTACCGGCAATGGCAGAAAAAGTGACCAGATTGTGAGCATCTTCCATGTCCACATGGTGGACAGGTTTTCTTGGGTTTGCATAACGGCTGTTATGTTTCAATGATGGTTGCTGTTCAACTTTGCCAAGTGTTGGTACCCAGGACTGCTTTTGTGGTCCATCTGCTTCCCTCTTCTGCTCAGTTTTCTTAGATGCCTCGTCGTTAGGGTAGCAATTCACCCCATTGGACAGTTCCAGGCTCAGCACGCCTTCCTGGAGGCGGTCATGTGACCCAATTTCCATCTGGTCTCCACCTCTGGGGCCATCCAATGAAGTGACTTTGTGTACAGTCTGAAAGAAAACCAGAAATAAAAAGAGTAGTGATTAGTTTTTAAGAGAGTGACTTGTGGCTACTATATACATGAAAAAGCCACATTTATGCATTTCATGCTTCTTTACCACCTTTTACAAATACACACAAGCCCCACCCGGTGCTGAAAAGTTAGAATAAATAATTAACGTAGGATATGGGTGTACTGCTTTAGAAATTCAAAGGACACATCAGGTCATCTACAATGACAATCCATAGCAGAATTGCTAAACTATGTAAAACAGCCTGTTAGAGATTAACCCATAGTACATAGTACACACACAGAGGAGTGACCACAGAACAGGAATCGTCCATTTCTCGACATTTCAAGAGTCAAACACATTTTTAATTAATGTGACAAAGAAATTTGCCCAAACATTCAACCTCAGATGTCTCAGTTTGGTGGGAAAAAGAACAAGTGAACTCTGCTGTTACAGATATGTATTGTGACGAAATATGCATTAAATACAAAACTGGAATCAGTTTTGCTGATAGCAAGTGAAACTGCTGTGACCTTTTATTGTCTAAAAAGAGAATAACTAATGAAACCAAACTTTTGCCACATCATAAATTACACTAACATCAACCTGGCCTTGGATATTAAATGCCCAAATCAGACCATTTTAAATTATTAGTTACTCGATAACTTACTATTAAAAGTGAATGTCAGTGCATAAATTTGTAACTCCAATTGACCAGCAAAATACTACACAAGTCAACTCACAGTCTACTCATGAAATGGGATTAGAGTCAAGGAAGGCATGACCAACATAGATCATTCAAGAGCAAACAGAAATCATTAACAGAGTCCATGTAGTGGCCTAACAATGGCAGGCTGTTATTGCATCTAAGGACTTTGGTTGAAGTCAATTAACTGTATTGAATGCATTACTAGCATTCAATGATTCACAAGTTTTGATGGGTGCCGATGTCGAATTTATGAATGAAATTCAATGACATCCATGCACATACCTATCAGCCATGAATCTGTGTGCCTGCACCTGGATCAAATCCACCAAAATTGTGTGCGTTACACCACCAGCACCACAACTTAGACCTGGTTTCTCCTTTCACCGTTCTGTCACCGAATTCTCAGGTGTGATGGGGACATGTAATAGTAAACGGCCTTGGTGCGCAGGAACACCTAGCGAAGCGCAGCGCGGCCAGTCAAATTGCCAAACACCACAACATAGACTTGCCCCCGGTACACGCCTTTCTATGAAAATAGATCCCTCAGTGTAAAATCTATGGATCCTTGCAAGTGATGTGCACACTTTCATGGCCGCTTTTTGTTTTGGCTCTGATGGCACCGCCTGCTCTCAGTTCAGCAGGGTATCGGCGCATACTTGTGTTATCACAGAATCCTATTTCTGCCGAGCTCTTTTAATGACAAAACTATTTAGGTTGAAAACCAAAAATGCACTTTCGAGCCATTTTCTGCCCAAAGGTTCTATAATGTAGTTTTCTGTGCATTCCTGGGATATACATTATACAATACAATACAAACCATTACAAATTGATGCACTGGTTACAACAAGGGTCGAACATCTTTTCGAATAAAAATTGTGACCTCAGTTGACTCGAATGTGGACAAGAAGTAGCTGAGCATGCAACACACCAAGCAAGAAGAGAGAATACGATAGGATGGCGAGGCTAATGCCAATCGCTGAACTAATGTGAAATGCAGAGTCGCAAAATGAGGGCAGAATAAGTCCCGAAGTGTACAGTAAAATAACTACGTTATTTGCATTTATTTGCACTATTTTGGACCACAACATTTTATTTTGGAAAACAAAGGTCTTGAGATTTACACAATAACAGGCCTCAAAATTATTCCTTATCTTTTTTTATTTAATTGAGATTTGCTATCACTGTGTTTTTATTTGCTAAATCCATTTCATGACAAAAAAATATATTTGGATGAAAATGCAAAGTGCGTACAAAAAGAAGCAGAGGGGAAAAATATACTTTCTAACCATTTTAACAGGAAACATTCACCATTGACATGTAAATAACCCATTCAGAACTACCACCATTATTTATTTTACACTTTTAGAAATTCACTTTATACCATAATAAGTATTTTAGGCTCTATAACTAAGCCCTGTCTCTCAAGATGGTAATTATTTGAATAATAAGGAAACTGTTTTTTTTACATTTAATTTATGGACAAAAATATGTACATACATAGTGCAACTTTTAAGAAATGGTTAAATAACATGTATTTTTACAAACATTATTACACACAATTGCATATTTATACACGTATGATGAAGAGCAGTGGGAGATACTTTATTGAAACATTCTAAAAACGTAGAAAAAGGCCTGCCTTTCTCACACAGCCGATTTAATTTCCTAGCAGTACTCCAGTTAAAGCTTTTAAGATTTTGATGGTATGATGTCATTTGCTGGTCATAATTATAATCAGTATATTATTCAATGTTCCCTCTGTGAATGAAATTAATTAATCATTCCCAATAAAGATGTGTGATTAAATAAATGTACACCCTGACGACAAACAAACTCCTTCTTTTTCAATCTAGGCATATGTCAGCCAATGTCCAGCTTCCCTCATCGTTCTAATATCACCATGAACCTTCAAAGTGTTTAATTACCAGACAGTTGGATCTTTTGGATCCCAGGGGGTAGTGATGCTTGGCCTAAGAGGTGGTTTAGGGTTAGAAAAGGGGGGTTGGGGTGGCGGCAGCGAACAGCCGGCAAGCACTACGTGAGAGGCCCCATGTCTGCACTATCAGCAGCATCAGACGGGAAAGAGGAAAGGGGTGGGGGGCAGTGTGCGGCTGTTATGAGAACTGCAGTGTGTTGAAACAGACTGACTGCAACATCCCACTATCGCACACACTCTCCTTTCCTCTTTTTCCTAGCAGTTTAATCTACATGTAAAAGCAACGTGGTGAAACGCATGTTGAGATGGACCCAAAGATGTTTTTTTTTTTTTTTTAAAGCAACATCTACCAACTATGTTTCAATACACTGTGACAGCTTTTATTCAACATGACTGATTGTCGACGCAGAAAATTCAGTGACACTATCAGAGCCTCTAACTGTACAAACAACGGGATATTTGATGTCATATTTACACTAAGGTCAAACCATCCCTGTCACACAAATACACCTTTTGCTAAACATCCAGAAGTGCATTGAGAGGGGGAGAAAATACTTCAGGAGCCCTTTAAATCCAACGCAACTCGTCAGCTCAATAGACACTGACAATGAAAATGAAAGAGGGAGGAGACAAAGCATATAAAGAATGGTGTTGCTAAGGGGCTTCAGCCACTGAGGAGACAGCTGAACCTAAATCCCTGATTCAAAACACTTGCCATCCTCCCTCTCGCCCCCCCCCCCCCCCCCCCCCCCCCACCTCGGCTGCCATGCTATTGAGAAGGAGCAGGAAGCAGAAATCGTGACGATATGACAAGAGCTCAAGGACAACTTACGTGGTGCAAGACGTCCAGAGAGAGACACCGGTCGGATTGCAGAAAGCAGATGAGCCGGCAGAGAAGGGCATGAGCGACGTTGAAGTGTCAGAACACTAGCAATCTGAAGGTGTTGTAATTCCTCCTTATTCCATCCAGCCAGACAGAAAGAGCAGCAAAATCCACATGCGTGCATTTGCACACGGCCAGCCACACATAAATAACACACCTCCCCCTAACACGCCGCACGCCTTCGTCATTCTCTTCGCTTCCCCTTATGGCTGCCACTTTCCGTTCTCTCCTTTTTCTTTTCTCATTAACTGTCTGCTCCTCCCTTCCCTTTTTCAATATCCTCTTTCTTTCTTTCCCTCGGCTGCACATGCAGTCGGCTTCTCAGTCAACACCCTCCCCCCCAGCTCTCCTCTCTTTCTCCCTCACTCTGCTCCCCTTCCGCTCATGCAGCCTTTACATCATCTCGTTCTCCCCCCCCCCCTCTCTCTCTCCAGTGTGTGCAGAGCGAGGGGCCATTATCGGAGCCACTGTGGGCACGTACGATGGAATGGAGGAGCGTGCAGTGAACAGAAACAGAAAGCGCTAAAGGCTATAGTCACAAGGAAACAGCAGCACCGACTGCCTTCAGCTCCACCCAACGCACTCTCGCTTCTCACATTTTACCTAAGCTTTTTGGCTTGTTCATTTCGACCCAGCGTAGGACTGGTTTCGTATGATTTCGTGAGTTGCATCTTGGACACACGCAGGCATTCATCCATCAGCGGAAGCTGCAGGAGAATGCAAAAAATGCAATTGTGGTTGTTTTCCTTCCGATTATATCCTCTTTCAGCGCAGCCCATGGAGAGGGACGAAGCGACAAAAAACGGTTCCTCCATCCCAGCAAATTCCTCGCGTGAAACCTGCAGTCGATCTTGGAGTGAAGCCGCAAGTGGGAGCGTGGTTGTTGACTTGCTAACCCTTCCGCAAAGAATGAAAGGAGAAACTGGAAAAGAGGGTGTTTTGATATGATCTTTTCGTTCTGCAACGGAGATCGGCTGAAAGACACCAGTGTGGGATAAAACTACATGACGGCAAGGAGGACAGGGAATATTGGATGACACTTTGAGATCAGCGAGGATGAGGAGCAGGATATCAAGAGAGGGATAAGGGCAGAGAGATACTGCGTCAGAAGAAAGTGAGAATTCTATGGAGAAGTTCCTCTTGGTATGTGGTGAATGGTGGTGGAAGACCGAGGATGAGTCATTTTGTTATTCTCGTGACAAACCAATTGCATTTGTAAACGGACGAGCCTCGCCATCTTGTCCACCGGGCCAAGATCGCAGCGCACCGCCTGTCGTTGGCTCCTCGTCATCGTTCTACCATCGTTGTCGTTACTTGCTGGCTGACTGGCCTCGCAGAGTCGCTCCTCTTCTCAATAATCGCCAGCTTTCGGCACACATCCGCAGCCAGGTGAAGAAGAAAAAACATGGCTGCCTCCTCCTCCTGCTGCGTAGTCTAATTCTCCGACATTATTCACCATTTGCAGACTTTGCCATTCTTTGACAGAAGTGACTTCCTCTCCTACTTTGGTCTTTGTCTGTCTCTGATAGCTTCCCTGCACTCATTTTCTACAGGCTTTATCGGTCTGCCTCGCTCTTCGCTTAGTTCCCCGAGCCTTTTCTCGTTCAAGCTTACTGCAGATTTCTCCAGTCCCGACGATTGCCCATTGTCTGCCTCTCTCCTGCCAGACGTATTTTTATATATACACATAGAACAGATGAGCGTCATCCCCAAAGCGAAACGGTGCAGCCTGAGCTTTCCAAGGGAAGGACAGAAGCGGAGCATAAGTCACATGAGCAGGGAGGGCCAATGAGCGAGAGGAAAGGCAGTGGGCAGGCGAGGTTGGAAGCACATGTTGATGACGTAGTGTAGTTGCATCATCGGCGTCATCATGTCATTAGCCTCCATGACTTCCACCCACCAACACATTCGCCTCCGCCTCTCATAGGGTATCACCCGCCGCATTCGAAAACTTGCACTTTCAGTCAGCCCTACGTCTGAATTGAGTCAGTGGTTCAGGCTCCCCACTGGTCTTGAGTCATAATCCTGGCGCACAAAAGTTGTCTTTTTAAGGTCAACAGTACAGCCTAGTTGAATGCTAGCATGAGCTCGCGTTGAGCAAGACATGCCATCGCTCTCATATCTGCGTGTGGGTCTACTTTTGGGTGTGGTGTGGCACAACTGAGGGAGTATACTGAGTATAATATAATTAAATATGATTTTAAAAATGTCAATTAAATATGAGACTGAGCAATGGTAATCAACACAAATCCTTAAAAGAGAATCAATTCTGTTGTCACTGTCCAGTAGTTTGTCATTGAAAGACAAAGACATTTTCTGGATGTAAATAAAGACATACAAAATTTTCAGCTGTTTGAAAGTTTCGATCTTTGGGTTTGATGGTGTTAAATGTTCTTTAGTTTCAAACTCGTAAAGACTTCGAATTGCACCTGTGCACACTCCTTTTTGTCCCACGTTTTTCGAGACACAATTCCAAATAATTCATTCACAACGATAAGAATTCTTCAAGCGGTCAATTCATGTAATGTTATATGTAATATGTTATAATACCCATTCAATTCTCTGGAACAGGCCCAATGCTGGCGGACAATCAACTGAACATGATAACGAAATAAATTCAGTGAGTTCAATGGGCTGAAAGGCTTATACAGAAACAAACCCACAATGTTTACAATGACCAAACCTGACATCATGCTATGAGCACAATGCATCTCGAACTCAAGCAGCTAAACAGTGACAAGTAACTGGTTTAAAAAAAAATAGAAACACAACTTCATTTATCGAACACTTCAAAAACAACCACAGCTGAAACGAAGTGCCATGTACAGATTATAATAGAACATAAAACAATTCAGCCAAAAGATAAAAAGGAATCCATTTAGGAACTATAATAAATGATTTAGTTATTACATAACCAACAATTACCCCTGGGATATGAATAATTTCTGGCTTGATTGTACACACATCGTATATTTCCATTCGATCCATCCATCCATCCATCCATCCATCCATCCATCCATCCATCCATCCATCCATCCATCCATCCATCCATCCATCCATCCATCCATCCATCCATCCATCCATCCATCCACTCATCCATTCAAACATACATACATAGATATATAAATATATAGATACATAGATAGATACATACATAGATACATAGATACATAGATACATAGATACATAGATACATACATACATACATACATACATACATACATACATACATACATACATACATACATACATACATACATACATACATACATACATACATACATACATACATACATACATACATACATACATACATACATACATACATACATACATACATACATACATACATACATACATACATACATACATGCTTACGTACTTACATACATACATAAACAGCATCATGCCAGGAGTATAATGTCTGGCAAGACAGAAAAAATTGAGTGGGACTTACAGTAAAGTCGCTGTAACCTGGCAGCGATTGTAATTCTAACAGGAATCCCAGCCCATGATTTGGTCCGACCAGCACTCATTTGTACAAGCTGCTCTCCTTTCACTGCTTTTCTTCGATTGCCTTTTCTTTGTTTCTCTTTGTCATTCTGCTTTTCTCAGCAGCGCACAGGAAAGGTAGGAGGCATGACTGACAACACGAGTTCTGAACAGTGTGTTGGTTTGACTTGCATATGACTAAGCCTGAGTCATCTTTTCTTCCAAATGACTGCTGGCATAAATCCCCTAAAACACCAGAGCTGAGTTGAAGTTATTGTTTGCAACAGCAGTGGGAGGTCTGACTATTTTTAGCTCCCTAGTTTCATTTGTGCATTGAAATTTCTGTAGTTTTGTACCGTCTTTCATCACTTGTTTGGACCTGCAAGTTTGTGAATTGTTTGTATCCTTTCCTAGTAGCCAATAAAACCTCACATGAGCATCACAGTCACATCAAGCATGTCCAAGCTCCTCCTCCACTCATATAGCGTCAACCGGATTATTCTCTCTCCACTGCCGATTCCATTGACCACTATACATAAAATTGCCCCTCCCCCAAGCTTCATTGCCCTGAAGTCTAATGGCATCAAGGTCATCTGATCTCACTCTCTCCCCACCCCCTCAATGTGCTTTTGCTTTTTGCTCCTTTTCTTTACCTTCTCCCTTCCCTTCCAATGCCTGTTTCTCATTACAGGCACAGGCATGCTGCTGCGAATGTAACCAAACATTTACAATGCACACAAGCGATGCAGGGACTGTAAAGGAGCCTCGCCTCCAACCCCCTTCTTCACCCTTTCTTGTTTCACATGCACATGACTGCACATACGCATGCTACTCTGCATACTGTATTGGATTGTTCACTGAGCGTCAGTGGGTTTATTGGAGGGTGGGACCAGTGGCAGCAAGGCTGCATAGATCACATACCGTTGAGTATGAGTTGAGTTTACACTCCTGGAAAAAAAATCTTTACACTCCTCATTTGCAAGAATGTCACTTTGTTTTTAAGCTTTTAATAACTTACTTGGGAACTGCTGGGTTAAAAATCGGACTGACCATCCATTCATCATCAGTCCGTCCGTCCATTCTTAGTTTTACAATACAAATGACAATAAAAGGAACAACACTTCTGAGTAAAACGATTACAAAGGTTACAGTTCTGTTCTAGCAACTGTAAGAAAATGCACACAACTCGTCCGGTTTAAAGTTATGGTAAAAAAAAAAAAAAAAGCAGCATATAAACACAGTTAAAAAAAACTGCTGCTGGGAGCTGCAGTGAGGTATAATGCAATGTAACTCACTTGTTGCAAATAACTTTTTTTATTTTTTGTGGCACTGTTTTGTTACAATATGCGTACGTGTGAAGATTGGCGGTGTTCGGGAAAAAAAAATCGTAAGACTTGTAATGCAGATCGAAAAGGAATCATTTTTAGCAGTTAGAACAGGACACAAATCTTTCACCAAGTGAACCATTGCCGCATCTGTGATGGGTCACATCGTTTACAGTGTGAGTCTGGCCAACGTTTCTGTGAGTGCTTTGACAGATATACTCTATGTGTATATTTTCAATGTTAGGGCTTGCACAGACTAGTTGACTAGTCAAATGGACAACTTCACAATGCGACTCAATGACCTTTAGAACAGAGTATGAATTATTCACGACAGAATGTTTTTGTCTTAAGGAGAACCCAGAGCGCTCTGAGTGTGCTGAGTGAATTTAATCCATCACATTAATTGATTTTTTTTTTTTTAAGTTTCTGATTGCACAGCCTTGTTAAGTGAGAACCAGTAAAAGTGAAAAAAGCCTGGCTTGTGCACATTTTGAGCAATTTATTTGAGAAATTCTGTGTTATCATGCTCGTAATTTATGCATCATGTAAAAGTTTTATAATATTGTTTTATAAAATTTCGCGCATATGCTCTTTTGGTTAATTGTTGATTTTCAAAATCTGAAGGATGCTGTTATACTTCAGTAAATAAAAACTTATTTCGAATTTATGCACTGTATAATAAGAACTGAATAGAACATCACATCTCCACAGACAAATATTCAAAGCATATAATAGATAGATTTTTTTTTTTTTAAGGTTTGGTTGTACATCAATGCATTTCATGTTGGTTGACCCGACAGCCATTTCTCCCGACATTCGGCACGTGCAAGTCAGCACGAGAAGCCCAGCTGGGGAAGCCCGCAACCCCCCCACCCTCGCCCTGAAATCCACACAAAGAAAAAGGAGGAGTGGTTTGCGAGGGAGGCAGAAAAAAATGGAAATAATGGTGGTAGGCGGGGGCTCGAAGGCAACATAAGGAGCATGGAGTGCTCTATTTTTTGGAAGGAACTCCCTTTGTGTGTGTTCTTGTAATATTAGGAATTTCATCAATACACATTATTTCTTAGACAGACAACGACTGACACCACAAATGTCTTGACAACTTCAGAAGAACAGCAGGGTGCATTGTGTAATACCTGCTAGTCAATGTGTATAAAATAGGAAAATGTTCTTAAATTCTTAATTTAGGTACACCTCAGTCCTAAAAATGAAGAACGAGAACAAACCTACACACTACTGCATAGTGGCTGCTTGCCATCTTTGTCCCTCTCAGGACTTGAGCTAAGATTAGCTCTCCATATGTCTGGTCAGGCGGAGCCGGTTTTAAAGGGCCAGTGCTCTACCATGGCAACTCGATCTATGGTCACGGCATGAAAAGGCAAGAAAAGTAGAGGCAAGCAGGCCCAATCCGAACTTTTTAGCTGAATTGATGGAGCTATGACTGAGTTAGTCCCTTTTAAGAAAAAGGGTAAAGAAATATATTTAAAGTGCTTATATGAATGCCACTTTTTCAGCCTGCTTTTGTTGGTTCACCTATCGATTATTTTGTGCATGTATTAATAGGTTTGTGCGTGTGTGGGTGTGATGGAAACTCGAACAGCTGCAGAGCTATATGACCTAAAACCTAGTAATGCTGCATTCATGTGCACGCCCAGTGGGAGCGGCAGCATTATCGGCAGTCATGTGAGAGTTAAAGAGTTAGAGCAACAGCTGATAGCTCCGCCCGCTTTTCTTTCCATACATTTTTTATTAGCTGCGGCATCATGCAGCTGACAAATTCCCTTCCCTTCCATCAAACACAGACAGCATCCACAATGCCAACAGCATCACTAAGGCACCGTCGTACCAAGCTAATTCAGGGCGCTTAACACAAATTAACTGATGATTTATATGACATTTAAAAGCTTGGAAAACGTATTAAACATCCACTTATTTGTTAAGGTAACATCAATTTGCGAAACACTTTCATTTCCATCATCTGGAATTACGGACATATCTAAAGGATGGTTTTAAGAACCTAATCGTCACTGTTTTGAGAATCCAAATCCTTCAAATCAGGTCAACGTTTAAAAATTTGATACTATACTATACTATTGCATCTGGACTAGTAGGATATTGTGTTGTGTCGTCTGGGGCCAGTAGGACGACTGAGGAAATGATGACTTTCTTTGGGCCAAGCTTATGAAAACTGACAAAAATAACTAAAACTGGAAAAAAAATATTTTCATGAACAAAATAAAACAAAAATTAGTGCTCTAAAAATCACATCAAAATAAATGAAAGTACATCTTACATTCCACACAAAAATAACTATAGTGAAAATAACCATTTTGGTAAATTAATTTCATGCATGAACTTTGAGGATTTATTGTTAAAATGTTTTTATTTTGGTATTACACTAGAGAAACTAACATATTTTACATAAGTAAAAAGGAAATAAACAATTTTAGTTAAAAAAATAACTGTAACCCTGCTAGGCACTCAGGTGATTTGTCAGGTATAGACATCTGAGTTATCTGAATTTTTCTTTTGATCATCTTAAGAGCACATTTGACATGCTATGCGTCCAACTTCATTTAGTAATATTTTAAAAACAGTTTCCTCATGACTTAAAAAACAACAGTCTTTAACTAGGAACAATGTTACTCACTGTTTTCTGCGGCCAAACTCTGTCCTCAGTTGATTGCTATTGAGTCAGTCCAATCTCTTATCACATGGTTATCATTAGCTTTGAGTATTTAAAGTATGGCAAAGCAATAGAGGAAAATGTGAAGAAAAAAAAAATCCATCCATTTTCTGTACCGCTTAGTCCCCACGGGGGTCATGGGCGTACTGGAGCCTATCCCAGCAGTCCTCAGGCAGTAGGCAGGGGACACTCTGAACTGGTTGCCAGCCAATCGCAGGGCACACAGAGACGAACAACCATTCCCACTCGCACTCACACCTCGGGACAATTCGGAGTCTTCAATCGGCCTACCAAGAATGTTTTGGGGATGTGGGAGGAAACCAGAGTGCTCGGAGAAACCCCACGCGGTAATGGGGAGAACATGCAAACTCCACACAGGGAGGGCCGGCGGTGGAATCGAACTCGCATCCTCCTAACTGTGAGGCGGTCGTGCTAACCAGTGCCCCACCAAGTCGCACTGTAAATTTATATATATATATACGTATCAAGCGTGTACTCGCTCTCAAATAGAGTTTGTTTATTCTCTCAGAAATAAATGCTGATCCTTTATAAAAAGTAGTGCTTTAAGCCCCAGGAGATGGTGATGGATTTAGCTGGTTTGCATGCATCCACAGCTAAAATACACGCACAACATGTTTCATGCTGCCGAAGGCATGTGTAAAACAAGTAAGCCAATGAAAGTGGAAAAAAAACATCAACAGTAAATCAACTGGTTCAAGGGGGCCGAATACGTGTGTGTGTGTGTGTGTGTGTGTGTGCTTGTGTGTGCGTGCGTGTGCGTGTGTGACCATACGCACTCGCACTCACACCTAGGGACAATTTGGAGTGCTCAATCGACCTACCAAGCATGTTCTTTGGGTTGTGGGAGGAAACCGGAGTGCCCGGAGAAAACCCATATATATATATATATATCTATATATCTCAAATAAATAAAGCTGACTTAACACATAATATATATATAAGTATATATATATATATATATATATATATATATTGTTTAATATATATATATATATTATAAATATATATATATATATATATATGTATATATATATATAAATATATATAAAATAAATAAAGCTGACATAACACATTTTAATATTATATTATATGATTATAAGGTTATTTATTGTGTTATGTGCTAGCAGTTTGGTGTCCCAGCTTGACTGCTAAATGCATGGTTGGGTTGATGTGGAAGAACTTGAAATGCTCTCAAATACCTTTGGGGTAAATTACAAGAGCAATTGTGAGCCGAGCTCTCTCTCAACATGAGTTGAATGGAGAAAAATTCTCACATAGGTAAACTCTACAACTTTTGTACAGGAGATGAAATGGCCAGGAGTCCCAAAACCTTTGGCCAACTATTCTAAGAGCGGTTCTTGACTGAAAAAGTGTAGTGAAAGCAAGACTGAATGGCACACTTGTGTTGTCAAACCTTCCACTTCCTGAGTCTGCACAATACGCTCAACCACTTCCTACACAACTACACACCCATACACTCGCATATATGATGGTTAGTGGATTACGTGACCGCCACGATTGGCTGCTGTAGCTGAGCTAAAATTAAAGTGGTGGTGTTGTCATACTCTCAGTGTTGCCCTGGAAACTAGGTCACTGTTAACCCATTGCTTACCAGCCTGGGGATTCCATGCAAAGCTAAACATATGATTATCACAGAGTCTATCTGCTGCCCCACCACGCCATTTTATATATCTTTTCCAATTGAAAGAAAAACTTCAGTGCGAAAAAGCAAGTAAAGGCTGTCTTGTAACCTGTTTTTGGACTTGTAACCTCTTCATTAAACATACTCCATTAACAGCAGAAAAGGAAGAAAAAACTCGTGCAATGACTCAGACAATCCTGACTTGTCACTACATAACCAGTTTTTTTTGTTTGTAAATAGTTGTACAAGAACTATGTTTGCTATTTGGTAATCAGATTGCAGTTTGACAGAGAAACAAGATCTTTACTAGATAAACTAAAGTATAGTTACTAAACTGAACTGCTGATGAACACAGCAACTGCAACCATCAACAAACACAAATGGGAAAGCAAGAAAAGGTTTGACTACAAATCCAAGAATGATAACCACATTATTTTGTAGAGGTGCACCACATCTTCTGGAGATTATTTTATCTTATATTTCCGAGAGATGATGTAATGCAGTTAAACAGTCAGGCTCACGTTAAATCCAACTGCTTTGCATTTGCTGTACTTTATTGACAGTCCCTTTTTCCAAGAATGCGTTTCTCCGACAACTTGTTTGCTACAGTATGTCCTTAACGATTATGTGGAGAACTCTCGCCGCTCAAACCTCCTACCTGCAAAAACACACATGTTCTGAACGGCGGACTTCAGCGGAAACACGCTGCAATTCGCTAAGCTTTACAGAGCCAGCAGTGCGCATGCGTGACCTACTAACTTTTACTCCCTTTACCTCATTTGACGCCAGAACCTACGCTCGGAAGGACGCCGCGCCCCCTCCCGGCTCCTGAGCCTGAATCGAGGGTTCCTCCTCCTCTTCCCTCCTTCTCTCCTCGGCCTCTTGTATCTACACATGCCTGGCGCTGGCACCAATCAGCGGGCAGCGTGGGACGCTTTAAACCGAGGATACCGCTACACATCACTAAGGCTCACAGCGACCTGGAGATGGAACTCTGATATGAGCCGCTTGGAAGAAATGGAAATCAGATATGGAAGGACCGATAACAACAGGTGGTTTCTACACCTGGGTGAACTTTGGGCCAGCATACTTAATGACCAAACCTTTGGTCTGTGACTTTAACCTAACGGCAACCGTAAACTCGAGCAGCAACTGTACAGGGATTGCGCAGTCTTTGTATTCACGATTCATTAGGCAAGATAAATTCACGGAAAGATCGGAACATACATGCTATCAGCAACACAATCATGTTATTGTTGGGTACACAAATGCCCACATTTACACCTCCGTGGTGCCTTAATGAGCTAACAAACCAGCAGCTCAGCTCACACGTCAATGACATACAAGCGCGGTAGCCAAACTCGGTGTCCTCCCTTACCTCAGATGCCACTTTGCGGTTCTCCGAGCAGCCCGGACCGTTTTCTTCCAAACTTTGCACCTTTTGAGACATTTAACACAGCGGCGGGAAGAAAGGGTGGAAGATAAAGAGATGGGAGGGGAGGGAGAATAACAATCAATGGAATAATGCGACAGAGGCCATTTCAAAACCACCTGTCATTGAGCAGAGTGGCTTTACCGATTAAAACATTCATGTCTGTCAACCTAAATTATTGTCATTGCTGTCATGTTCAGCAAACATCAAACAGCACACAAATGCATTTTTCTTGATTTGGGCTGAAGCAGCAAGCCGGTATTTCCTTCCTCTACTTCAACAGAGAATGTCAAGTAGATCTCATTTTAAATACACAATTATGGAATATTTCTACTTTGCACGAGTTTCTCAATGTTCACCTCTTCATAACATACAAGTGTTATGAATATAGGCTGAAACAAAACGGCAGCTTTCACAATAGGGCTGGTTACAGTTAAAACAAAAGATCGTCTCATTTGCCACAGGCTGGTCTCCTTGTCTACATTGCAACAAAATGATGTGCTTTGTCTCAAGATGCTCCTCGGTCCTGTCTAACCTCTTCCCCCTCATTGTCTTTTCCACCACCCACCGATCAAACCTCAAACAGCGTGGATCTATAGTGGCGAATATTTACCCTCCAAGTCTCACAGCTGCCTTGCTTTGTATTCCTTCGTCCGTTTGCAGAATCCCCATCAGACAGGAGCCAAGTCACCGGCTCCCCCTCGTCGTCACTGCTATCCCTCTCTACCTTTCTTCTCTTTCTTTCTACTCCACACTCCTCTGTCTCTGTCTCTCTCTGTCTCTCTCTCTCTCTCCTTTCTGTGTTCCAACGGCTCATTCAGGAAGCCATCTTGTGTTTTTAATCTGGTTTTGCCGGAGCCCTCGTACACACGCTCTCTCTTTCTCTCTTCCCCTCGCTCTCTCACTCTACCCCCCTCCCTTGCTCGCAATCCCTTGTGCTTGTACAAGCCAATCGGTCTACTCTGCACATACACACAAACACACGCACGCTCGCTGTTTTTTCTCCTTCTCTGCACAGAATTTGAACGTCATTCTAAGCGCCCCCTCCTCCGCTTCCTCGGTTCAAACATGCACATTGCACATTACACACGCACGCACGCACATACACACACACATTAGACGTCACGTTAAACATAGTGCACAATAGCAGCCCATCCACCAATCAGAAGCCAGGCTAGGCTTTGCTGCTAGGGTGAAATTGAAGGAGTGCAAGGGAGTTCAGTAAGAGGGGCGATAGAAGCTTGTAATGAAAAAATAAAAAATGGAGCAAAGGTGGAAGCGTGAACATGTTTGGGGTTGGGTAGGTGGCGGTAATCTCTATGTCTCCTGTCAATTACCTCTTCAATCTCGCCTTCGCCAAACAATGCCTTTGGTATGTGGTATCAAGCACCATCTGTGTCAGGGCTGCTTGCAATAACTGGACTGGACTAGACGACACAGTGTACACACACGTGCGCGCGTGCACACACACATCCGTACGTACACAACCACATAAATGTGAACTGCAATACAGTCTGCCTAAGACACCCAAAAATCATGTTACTCAGCAAAATGCTGACTAGAAGCAAGCAAAGCAAAGCTAAGGTAAGTATGCAGATGTACAACAGTGCCAAGATTATTTATCACCAAGTGGTATCTGGAACCTGTTGGTCATTTGGTGTAACATTGTAAACCGGACTCAAGTAAAGCGCACATGTTCGCCAAAAACCTTACTATGAGGAAACACTTGCCAAAATAAATTGGATGCCCTTTCTCTTGACCTCTGCAGGTTAATGCAGGTTAAAATTGCTGCTCAATAACGTCGAGCAGCATTTACATGCATCCAACCGGTGACGACACATTGGCGAGTGAAAGGTACACAGAGGAGACGAGCGAAAAAGACTGCGGCAAGGCGAGGAAGTCCCCCCAGTAGTGACACAGCGGTGACTGTCTGACACTCAAATGGTACGGGGAAATCCCCTCTGCTGACGTCACACAGGTCACATGTGAGAATGTGTGTTTACTACGTGGGACCAAAGGGGTGTTTGTGGTAGGCGTAATCGGGCCCGAGAGCGCCGCTAGGATAGAAAATTCGCTTGCAGGTGGACCAGGTCTTAATTGCAACTTCCCATTGAAACAATTATTGTTATCACAAACTACGTATAACGCTTAACAATTCATATTAAAGCCTATTAAAGCAAGATAAGAAATTGGGACAAGAATATGTTCATTTTGAATTTTCTGTTATCCAACATCCATACATACACTACTCACAAAAAGTTAGGGAAATTGGATATATGAGTGGAATTTCTGGATTCAGCATTAAGGGGTGGAATTGGGGGGTTAGATCACCAAATGATTTCGCTGCTGCTCACTGCTCCCCTCTCCCCCAGGGGATGGATCAAAATCACACGGGGATGGCTTAAATGCAGAGGACAAATTTCCCCACACCCCGATGTGTGTGTGTGACGATCATTAGGACTTTTTACAGTCTGACCATCACTGTAATTTTAAAGAGTCCATTAGGAGGACACCTTCAAACTAAAGCTTATTTGTGTAATTCTTTAGCTGAAACTTGTCCACTATTTGAAATAGGAGTTCTCTGAGTACCAAACAAAAGTTTTAGATCGATTGTAGTTGTGGACACCAAAGTTAATGGAAAATTTAGCCTTTATGTGACCTATAGCAACTTTTGATATTGAAAATGCAGTAGTGCATCATTGACTTTTAATGCTTGTAATTACATGTACAAACAAGAGACATTGCAAGCAGACGTGACTACTACGATGCAAGCTCAACCAAGATTCTGCATATTAAGTGGCCTTTTTAACTCCACTTGCCTGACCAACAAATATGTATCATGAAATTTATCAGGAATTGTATTTCATGCATTATACATTTAAACACTTATCAGCTGGGTAATGTTTTTTTCTCGACCAAAAATCTGCATCAGTCTCATAAATATCCATATTGGTCGAGCCCTAATTTGTTGAACTGAAGGCATCAGTTGCTAGGCAATGATTACTTGATTACTGCAATCATATGGAGAATAGAAAGAAGAGATTGGAGCAGGATTGGTGGGGGGATATTGATAAGTAATTATTATTAGAGCAAGAACGACACAACCACAGTTACTATATGGCTGAACGTACGTACATACAGTGTGTCTTGAGAGTCTAGGTGATGATTATCATGCAAATGTGTGTCTCTAATGTTTACTTAAGCTTTCATTTACTAATTAACAACAGGAAATTAGTGAAGTATGTAATATCAAGAGTGAGAAATGGCAAACTGAACTGAAATGGGCTAGAGTTCTTTCAGAGGTCAGGGGTTCAAATATGTGAAGGCAGTAAACTTCTATTACCCAACAACGAGAGAACCTCGAGAAAGACAATAGCCACAATTTGGAGCTCTCTTTCAATATGCCTCTCAGGCACTGACTGAACTCACATTCCACAGGCCAACAGTCAACATTGTCTAGGCCCAGCTAACTTATGACAAATGCTCCTGTTGTTAGAACTACCAATTTCTTTGGCATGAATATTCTAGACGTGAAGGTTTAAAGACCAAATTTCAGTTAACAAACAACTCCCATTTTGCAGGAAACCCTTGAGGGGGGATGCGTGAAACACCCGGACAACAAAACAAGACAGCACAGGTCTGAACAGTGCTGATGAGAACCCTAATTTCCTGTTTGTGGCAAAACAAACCACGTGTCCTTTCTTTTAAACTTTAAGTGATCCTCAACCCCGACAAGTTTTTCTTCCCTGTCATTATATTAACACCCTCTCATCATTATACATAATTGAATAATTATGCATACCAGTATTAAAAAAACCAACAACATTGTATGTACAACTACTAACTTGATTGGGACATGAAAAAATGTAGCGGTTTAACGATTAATCGACAACTCGATTAAATATATAAAGAAATACATATCCATCCATCCATTTTCTATATTGCTTGTCCCCACAGGGGTCGCGGGCGTGCTGGAGCCTATCCCAGCAGTCATCGGGCAGTAGGCGGGGGGACACCCTGAAACGGTTTCCAGCCGATCGCAGGGCACAGAAAGATGAACAACCATCCGCACTCGCACTCACACCTAGGGGCAATTTGGAGTGCTCAATTGGCCTACCAAGCATGTTTTTGGGATGTGGGAGGAAACCGGAGTGCCCGGAGAAAACCCACGCGGGCACGGGGAAAACATGCAAACTCTGAGGTTTTGGAGGTGGAATCGAACCGGCACACTCCTGACTGTGTGGCGGACGTGCTAACCAGACCGCCTCACAGTCAGGAGGGTGCTGGTTCGATTCCACCTCCGGCCCTCCCTGTGTGGAGTTTGCATGTTCTCCCCGTGCCTGCGTGGGTTTTCTCCGCACACTCCGTAGTGATGTATGATGTGTTTCTCTGGGTTTTATAATTTGATTATGGTTTGCACTCAGCACATACTTGTTTGTTGTTGTACTTGTTGTGTATGTTGCAAATGTAATTAAATATTACCAAAAAAAACCCCAAAACGTTTTGTTGTTTCTTTCCAATTTCTTGATGCAATGTTTTTTTGGGTGGAAAATGGGGATGGTGGGGTTTGGATGTGTTCTAAAGAGTTTCAGGGGTTCCATTTTTATTTATTTATTTTTTATCTTTTTTTTACGTGTCCAATGCATTTTAATGCCAGCCAATTATGCAGTGTGTGGATTTTTGCCTATATTTGTTGTAAAGTTAGGAAGATACAAAGTAAATCTTATTTGCGTATTTTATACAGCCGACCATTAAACCTTTAAATTCTAATGATTGCAATGGAATGGAACTTACTCAATGTTTCATGGCAATTTGTAATAATGATCTATTTGTTTCAAAGTAATTATTGGTCAGTGTGCTAACAAATATATGCTTCAGGGGCAGTCAGCATCCAATACCTAAATCTTGAGTTTAGTAGCCTCGTCAAGTTTTTCCTGTTCCAACTGCTGACCGTTCATTGCATCTTCCTCCTTCTTGACTTAAAACCCATCCCCCGCCTTTTTAGACCCCGATGCACATACAAACACATTTAGCCATGCGCGCGCGCACACTGCACACTTGTAAATGCGCACTCTTTCTTCACACACCCACACAAACACAAAATAGCCTAAGGTTAACCCCCACCCTCAGTTGAAGCCTAGGAGGTCAAAGGACAAAGCAGAGGCAAATACAGGAATTCTCCTGTGCGGTTGCCTGCACAGCTCCTCAACCATGCACACAAAGATACGCACGCGCGCACACACTTACACACACACTATTCACAGAACCAGCTGCAAAGAAAATTGACTGTGATTGTGTGGCTATTTCAATTCCAGCATAACATGCTTTGTGAAAACACACTGTAGGCCTATATTCTTATTACTTGAAGCTAAAATCACATTTTAGTCCCACATATACCTGAACTTGCATTGATTGAGAAGTTTCACTCATAGCTGGGTGAATGAAACTGACAGTAGGCAGCTGTCAAATATGTAAAGGAAAAAATATATATCCCTAAAGCAGACACACTCAAAGTCAGGTATCACAATCCACTGGCTACCAGAGGATGAAAGTTCAAAACAAACTTTAAAAATGGTTTGTAGCACTAAGATGACTAAGATGAGTCATTGTTTAAATTTCATACGCATGTCTGAATATTAAATTCTTGGAATGGGCTGTTTGTACGACTTTCAAGAACACTTGATGGTAATGAAAGGCGGTGAGGATTTGTTCGATTGTAACGCTGATGGAAAAGAGTTACGTAGTGTATAGGTATTGTAGTTGATGGACAATCCACCTAACTAAAAAACAAAAACAAAAATGATAACAGTACCTCATTTCCTGAGCTCTTTCAAATGCTGCAAATGACTCAGCGCTATGTTTACACTGTGGTTTAATTCTGATTCTTTTGAATCAGATTTTTTTCATTCAACGTTCACGGTAAAGTTCAGATTTTTCCAAATTCTTCCCGGGCCTCTTCCGTATCCGGATATAGTAAATCTGCTATGTATACGATACAATTACAAGATGGGGCGCACGCCCCACTCATCCAGCCTATACATGATCTAAAGGCAAAGAAAATGATGCAAACTTTCCACAAAACAGAAGTGAAAAGCGATGGGTAACTTGGCACAGAAAACAGTCAGCAATGACAAGCTACTTTAGAACTGATCAAATGAAACAAAACGTTGTTCTACTAATTGAAAGACAATGTTTAAGATGCCTACTCACCTCCCAGGTGTGCTGTCTTCTCTTCAGCTCTTCACATTTGCGCAGCTTGCAGATCTGCTTGCCTATCTTGCGGTTCATGCAATAAACACAGGCACCACAGTTTTCTTTCCGGCGGCATGGAGCGCAGGTACCACATTTCTTCCTCCTTTTCTTTTGGGGGTCGAAAGTGGCATTCAGTTGGGTGTCAGTGGGAGAAAGGGAGAAGAGGCCTGCTTGCTGATGCTCACTTTCTATGTACTTGCGCAGCGGGGACGTCTTGGGCAATAATGTTCTATTTTCTGAGTGATCAGGGACTTTGCTGCTGAAAAGATTGCAGACATCCTGAGAAGCTGGACTGGGTGTTGCCATCGGCTTCGACATTATTTCCTAATGCGAGTCCTGCTTTTAAAAACTGCTTGGCTTTATAAAAAATAAAAAAAATCAAAAACAGCCTACTTCAAAATGCTACACCTGGTTAGGTTTTAAAATATAAACACCAGCCTGAAAAAAAACACCTCAGTGTGTGTCATATTAATCTAACAGATGACCCTGCGAAATCTTGTCTTGCTACCCTGAGGTATGGTTGATGGTCCACTGGAGTTTGGGCAGAAAAACAGACTCTTGTGGATTCATGGTTATGCCAGGACCAGCCTAGACAGAAGGGGAAAAACAAAACAAAAAAAAACTTCATCTCATTAATTCAAAACATTCTGCTTAGGTGCATACTGCACTACACAACACTTGCTGTAATTCATCTACACTTAAATCTGTTTACCTGGGCGAATGAAGTCAGTTTACACCAACATTTAAACGCAGTAAAAAACATGCTTATTCAGGCATATCCTTAACCGGTTCCTTCAGTAAAGAACAAGCCAATGGAATTACAACTTTAATAACAACAAAGATAACTCACCTTGGACGGTGCATTCAGACTTTCTGCTTTCTAAGCCTAACTGTCACTATGTGACTCACATGACCTTATAGATTTGGTGTATTCTTTGGGAAGCTACTATGTTCAACCTCAGACCCCACATGGACAAGGGCCTAAGTCCACCACTAGAATGAATGAAAGGGGGGTGATGTGCTGATGCCGTGCACTGTCCTCTTTGTCTTGGTGGTCACACGCTCCAGTCGCCCATCAATAAAAGCGAGATTGTTCTGAGAAAAGCCACATTTTCCTTGCTACTGCCCAGTTTCAGAAGAACTGAAGGTATGTTTAAAAGCATTTCCAGCTATATGGAAGGTAAAACCCTCCAACTTGTAATGGCTACGTTTTCAGAGACATTTCCTCAACAACACACAGCAAGCCACATTCATCTTGGCATGTAAAAATGAACGTGAAAACTACTTGTTTGAGATTGTGATTATTGTTGTGCAGCCTTCAAAACTGCAGCGATACGAGTGCGCTGGAGCCTATTCTAGCTGACTTGCAAGACCTTGAAATGGGTGCCAGCCAAAGTAAAAGGGCACATTCGTATCAATGTGACCCAAAATGTTTAATTGATGCTTCCAGCACCTTGTAAAATCTGTCTCAAGGGCAGCCAAGGGGTCGAAGCGTGCTCAACGTTGTCATATCAAGGCGTACCTAATTAAGTGTCCGGTGGGGGGTTTATCGAACAAGATAGCCGTCTAAGTAAGTTACAAATATAGTTAGCATGAAAAATGTAAGGCTAAAACCTAAAATTAGTAATTGTAATGCAACAGGGAAGCACTTCCGCCTCGCAATTTGGGAGTTTGGGGTTCAAATCCTGGCTTTCTTTCTAGTTTGTGTAAAGTGGGATGCAATGTTGTCCTTTATCAATTGAAACGCCACAATCATGCGACATATTTAACAGTGAGTAACTAAAGAAGGCTGCTCATTGGTTCGCCTTAAGTAGTTGGATATCATGCTCAATGGTGCATTGAAGTGTGCACGAAGAGAAGTGGCGTCTTACTAGCAACCCATCCCAATGCGAATACATGGAAAAATATCTTGTTTTTTCATTGCACTGTACTAACTCAATTCTACACAGCTCAACTAATCTTGGTTGGCTGTATCAGTTTTACGTCTTGAAAAAGCGGAAACTGCGCAGAATTTAATACATCGGTTGAATTTGTACACACTATCAAACCACAATGGAGAGTACCAAAAGTCCCTTGTATCTACATCTCATTACGGTTGCAATTGCAACCAATTTATTTGAGAGGCGACTGAGGCCAGTAAGAAAATGAAAAGTGAGCTACGAGTTCCAAAGCCCTGTAAAACATTTTTCAAGCAACGAGAGCGTAATTGCTTACAATAAATAGCAAATTTCTTAGTGGCAGTCTCATACCAAAAGTCGAGTGCATACCATGAGAGCGCTCAGGAATAAAGTCAATATGATGGTAATAAGTTAACGTGTTTTGTCTACCCAAAACAACATAGTTTTGTTGGGCAAACGTTAACTTTCTTTTCATGTGTCAGTTTTACAGTAAACTTGAAGAGAGAATACAAAAAGCAGTTCGATGCATGCACACTTTGGATCTTATTTGGAAGATTGTGCGAGCGAGAGAGTGAAAACAGGACCTAAGTAATACTTTTTAAGTGTGTTTTACTAGGTTTATATTTGTTCACACCTTGTGTGGGGGAAAAATATCAATAAACAAACAACGTACATGTTTTGGTCTGAGGTGTATTCCCGCAATAAACAGGGGCTTTTGTGGACACAGCGAGCTGAGAAAATAGCTTGTAGCAGAAAAGCTGCAATCATAATGTGGTCTCAACACCAAGTCCTTACAAAATAAACAAGTAAAAATGTTATTTTACGGAACTATTTTTAAATCAAAGTAAGATGTCAGCTATATGCGACACGAACAATGGGGTCTTAGTAAATATAGCAAGAGGGATGATAAAATGACCATTTAATTATAATGTGAGATATTAAACCAAGTATAGTTCAACAAGAAATGCTAAAAGCCACGTGCGTCACCAGTCAGCCATTTGAGGTGTCCAAATATTCATTTGCAAGAGTGTTGAGTTCACTGTGGTTTGCCACACGCAGAATTTACCCCCGGGTGGCGCGCGCCCTATCCAAGCAATCAGATATAAATAACAGACGTCTTGAGATTTACAATAAGATAGTCCCTGTTATCTCCTGCAATCAGCATTCGCAATGTACACCCATTAGTGTTACGTGCGGGCTAATTGCTCTAAAGAGCACTTTCACTAGGCGTTATTACGCACACAATACAATGAGATACTAAAAGGCGCACGCACGTGTAAAAGTAAATAGTCCAACTTCAATTATGTGTATCCTATACTGCAAGAGAGCACCGTGGTACTTTTAATAACTTATTCCAATGACGTTGGGTCGAACTTTAGAAATGGCCACATTACTAATGCAAACAAACAAACCAGTGAATAACATCATGCGTCACACACGCGAATGTAGGGCCGAGGCTAAAAACTCAATTATGGGTATCTTATACTGCAAGAGAGTGCCGTAATATTTTTAAAAAAACTTATTCCAAAGACGTTGGGTTGAACTTTAGAAACGGCCACATTACTATTGCAAATAAACAACAAATAAACAAACAACAACAACCAGGGACTAACATGCGCCACACGCGTGAATGTAGGGCCCATGCAAAAAAAGAAATAAAAAATACGCACTTGCATTAAAGAAATAAAACTTTACCTGGTGTGAATGAACTACAGCGTAATTGAGGAGGTAGAAATTTCACTTCGGCTTCCACCGTCAAAATAACAAGAAAATGAGAAAGGAATGTGACAAGTTGAGCAAAAATAGACAAATGAGCGAGAAGTAGTCAACTCCGAGGTGTCAACCGAGAGGAAAAAAGTCAAGTGAAGCAATGGGAGGGGCGGAGGGAGGATGGTAAACGAGAGAGGGTCATTTTAGGATCGAAGTCTTTAAATGATGGGCTGGAGCTCTGCCAGATGAAGGGGGATGCGATGCAATTGCTGTCTTGTAAGTCAGCGGTGTGTGTTTTTTAGAGAATAAAAGAACTGTCTATAAACTAAAATGATTAAATGACTTATTTTGAGGTGGGTGAAATATTAGGAAATATTCAAAGTGTAAACCAGCTCAACCACAAAAAAATTCTGGTTTATAATTTGGCCAACACGAATTGAAATAGTTTGATCGAGATTGATCAAACGTTTTACCAACTACCACCTCAAAAATACTTTCCTCTCCAAGTCACATGACCATGTTGATGACCAACATTAAAATATAGTACATGCAGCGTAATAGACCAAAGTTTTCATAAAAAACGAGAGCAAAATTTCATACTATTAACCCACTGGAACATTCTCAACAAAATGTTGCGTTTAGATTAATACAAAGGAAAAAAAACGTGCTTAATTACAAATTTACGTGAAATGTATTGCACAGATACACACACTGAAAATAGAACCTAAATAAAAAGTTCTAAAAGATGACTGTACTGAAAACTGTTATAAAGGATTAATGCATCGCACTAAACACTGAATACTGAACTGTACTAAACGTGCACTGCATTGGATTAAAGAAGAGTTGAAGCCAATCTACTACTAGTATGTTGACAATTAAAAAATAAAATACATTTCTGTTGAGGTAGATTTTTATGATGATTCTTTACTAGGCAGCTCGGTAACCTGCTGATTGAGAGAATACGCACCTATGGCTAAAGCCAAATTGTGGAAGGACTTTTACGAACCTGGATTTGACGCCTCTGACTATAACTCAAAAATTTGACATGATACAGAAATTGGGATAATTTTTGGATCCTGCACCAAAAGTTCACCAAAATGAATCATGCACAGCTGTTAAACGTAAAATCCCTAGCAGTGGCGTAGCCAAGCCGGGGCGGCGCCCTGGTTAGGACTCCCTGCGCCCCCGGGTTGAAAAAAATCGAGCTTTTTCGATTTTTGATTTTCATGCCGTTTTTTTTCTTTCGGTCTTGCGCGAATGTGCTTGCGCTATTCTATGTGCGCGATGTTATCCATTCACCGTTTGCCTCCCGGACCCGGATGTTGTATTAGCGGTCAGCGAACGGCGTGGGTGATGTTCAATTTTTTTTCCCTGTGGGCGCGCGCCCCTACTGGAAAAATTTCTGGCTACGCCACTGATCCCTAGTGCAATCTGTCTTCTCTGGCTTTCAACGGATGGGAAATAGCGTCTCCTGCATCTGATAGATTTCGGCCACCTCAACTGTCATCTAAAACCAAGCAAACACACAAAAAAACGGTGTTAGGCTGATTAGTTATCTCTTAAAAACATGAAAGAAAGAGGGCTTTGGGAAAAATGGCCATTGAATGATTGCTTAATTGGTGAAAAGGTGCGCACTACTTGTCAAATTATGTCATTGGAAGGCAAAACATGTATATCCTTTCATCCATCCATCCATGATCCATCCATCCATTTCCCGAACCGCTTATCCGATCGTGAGTGTCCAATGATGTCATTAAAATACATAAACTATTAAAAGCCGTCTTTTGGGGGTTCCAGATTTGTTTTCCAAAACGTTTATGACCGGTTCAACACACGTACCAGTTAAATCAACAGATATAATCTTCATAAAATAATCAAAATGTAGGCAAAGACATGTGAGGAAGTAGTCGTCTATCATACCACAGGACAGTTTTCTTTTTTTGGTGGTGGGGTCACATTTTAAACACAATTTGCTTCAAGCACTGGGACACAAATATAATGGTGGACATGCGCGACTCAAAGATTTTTCCTCTCGCGGAGTTTACGATACACTGGGGCTGAAAAATAACTAAAATATATTTTAGAATCTCTAATTAAAAGCTTGAGGGAATTAACTGTAGCTACACTAATTTCCGACGGGATTATAGCACCCCCTAGCCCCGGTGTAGCGTCATTGCTGCTAGCGGACTGGTTTAAACGTTTAAGGGTAGTTGCCATGGTGGCAAAAAGGCATTACTACAGTGTTCAATTTAATGAGTAGATTCCTTACAATATCCGTTTTGTACCAATTTAAAGTCTCCCCAACCACTAAACCCAAGGCCGTGTTGTCTTTTTTTTTTTTTTTTAACAAATATACCCAAATATTATACAAACTGTTAAACTACAAATTATCTATTTGTGGGGGGGCTGAGTAAATATTTTGGTCATTTGGGTGAAAGCAAATTTTTTATTCACCCCCCTGTTTTGACAGGAGGTAAATATTGCATACATGACCAAACAACTGTGCCTACCATCTGGTTCACTTATATTGTTCAATAGTGATGTTATGTAGAAACAGTGTATAGGTGCCCTCATGACTAGAAAAAAAGAAGCAAATCTATGGTCTACAACAGGAGTTTCCAACTGGTTTTGTCCAAGAGACCACCATTATAACCAAGAAGCAACTCGGGGACCACTGCTTTGGCGGAATATTATTTTATTTTGCACCGAAGGAGGATAGACCTATACAGGTTATTTGCATCTGTCTGTTTATTTTGGGAATCTCAGCGACATTCGACATAATTTGGATTGGTAAAAAAGAAATACACAACATTAAACAATTTTATTAAAAAAAAAAATCTATTTCCAATTTCGTGGACCTGCAATACCCGCACGGACCACAAGAGAGGCATGTTTCTTAACCTTTTTTGAGAAAAAAATTGTAAAAAGTGTATCCATCTATCTATATCTATATATATATACACATAACAACATGAAACTCAAACTAATAACATGAAAACACTTTCAAAGCAGAAACGTAAATATTTATTGTACAACAAAACAGTTTCAACCTCATTTGCAGAAAGATAAAATGGTGGCCATTACATGAATGAAAACATGAGACAGTTTCTCAAAGAGGCAGTTATCTTAAGATGACAGGGTGGACATACGTATGTATGTATATACATATGTATGTATACCCGTGACCCTGGTGAGGATATGCATTTCAGTTTAAATATATATAAATATATATATACCTGGTGAGGATATGCATTTTGGGTTAATATATATTTATATATTATATATATATATATATAAACTGAAATGCATATCCTCACCAGGGTCACGGGTATACATACATACACACACATATATATTTGGGGTCAAAATAATTACCATTGGTAAATTTTCCACAGCACACATGATCTCTCGCTGGTTGAGAAAAATCACTGCTTTACAGTGTTGCAGAAAACATGGTGAGAAAGTGGTCGAGGCTGAAATCAGTAACACTACGCCAACTTCATTTGCACTGATATTTCAGCTTTTACAGTGAAAGTGCATAAATATGGGTAACTTGGTGTATTGTATACCAGTGCTGGCGACAAAAAACAAATGTAACTTTCAAAGCAAAGCACAATAAACTGAATAGGACAGGGATTTAAATAAATATTGGGAAAAAAACAGTACACCAAGACAGAAGCAGCCAAGCTGTCATGGAAACAAATAAGCTATGCATTCAGTAATTTCATTATAAATTGTAGGGATCATTTAAAAATGTCAAGTCTATTTTCATCTATAGTTAACAGCACCTCAGCCATGCCATCAGTCGAACTTAGTATACAGAAATCATAGATCAACTTGGTCAGAAAAAGTACTTCGGTTTTTCCACTGGATTCAAGTGTTTGATGACTGTAGGCGATTTGTTGCTACAATGAGCGTTTTATATTTGTGGAGTTAAAGCCTGTAATGTACCGTACGTAAACGTGCACCCAACAAATCACAACACATCACATCCCAAGGAAGTTTGGTCCATTTTGAGGATAATCGAGGTTTTCATGTCCGGACCTGGAACTTTCCAGCCTTGGTCATGTACTTGATGCCTTTGAAAGGTTTATACTTCTCTCCGTACATGTCTAGGCGGTTCACCTTCAGCCCTGTTCAAAAGATAGCATACACTTTACTTCATTAATTAACACTACAAGTCTAAATATACTCATTTTGGAAACATATACAATATCATTTCCTTGAAAAAGTAATTGCCCCCTTCTCAAATACTTCTGCACAGTTTCCGCACTTTACGATTTTAACATTGTCAAACATATCTATTCATCAAACAATTTTCTTCCATTTCCGATAGGCGGAAATATCAGACAAAAATAACCTCAGTAAACCCAAAATGCAGTTTTTATTTTTTTTGTGCGAAAAGAGATAAACCCTCACTGAATAACTGGTTGGATCAAACTTCACAGCAATGACTGAAATCCATCCATCCATCCATCCATCCATCCATCCATCCATCCATCCATCCATCCATCCATCCATCCATCCATCCATCCATCCATCCATCCATCCATCCATCCATCCATCCATCCATCCATCCATCCATCCATCCATCCATCACAGAGATGAACAACCATTCACACTCATTCTCACACCTAGGGACAATTTGGAGTGCTCAATCGGCCTACCAAGCATGTTTTTGGGCTGTGGGAGGAAACTGGAGTGCCCGGATAAAACCCACGCGGGCCCGGGGAGAACATACAAACTCCACACAGGGAGGGCTGGAGGTGGAATCGAACCCCCACCCTCTTAACTGAGAGTGCTCCGCCGAGCCGCCCAATTTATATTATATTTAATTTTTTATTTATTTATTTTAATTAAGTCATTTATATATATTTTTTTATAAATTAATAGAAATCACACAGCTCACCTATTGTTGTTATCCTACAACCTGCGTCTCAAAATAATAATTTAAAACGAACAAATACTTTGACGCCATCTAGCGGATGGTGTGCAGCAGTGTGAATACTGATAGGATCAGGAGGGTGTCAGCTGAGGTGGCTTTGTGTTAAATGTTGCGTGTTTAAGTGGGGGGCTTAAGCTAAAATGGTGGTCATTGCAAAGGAATGGCATATATCCACCTGAGATGGCCATCTGTTGGATTTTCAACTGGATGTTGATGGTAGGGTTCTCATCAGGTTTGGAGGCCCCCGCCTGCAGACTCATGGTGCCTTTCAAACTGGGAAGCTTCTGGGGATTAATCTTGCCTACATCCCAAGTCAGCAACTGACCAAAACACATTGAATTGTTAGTGTAGCAACACAAACATTCGGAAGCATATCTCATGTATTACTTTCCATACGCGGGTAACATAGTGGAAGTGTTGTCACTTATAGTTACTGTGAGTACCTTTGTGACTGGGTCAAAGGTGTATGTTCCCTGGGAGGGGTTAAGATTGGCGTTGAGAACCCCACGAGGAAGCTGACTGCTGACTAACACAGACTCCACAGCCTTTCCCATGGTCTGCTTGGGGCCTAGCGTCAAGTCGAATCGCCCCTGGGAGCTTCCTTCACGGAAAGTAATGTTGTGCTTGACGTACACTGGAATCGCCACCAGGCTAAAGAAGCAAGAATATAAAGGCACTAATGTGATGTGTTCCAACATATATTTTACGCCCCTGGCATATTAGTTCCCTGGATCCCATTCGAAAGAGTGAAACTTTATATGATGGGAACATCATCACCCGCGGAACCCTGTACTTGAGGTTTGGCAGGTTATTTGTGACATGTACAGTTTCAAAACACCAACTTCTGTGAGCTGACGTGATAGGACAGTAGTCTGAAGTTTCCATCAGGAGGAATGAAGGAGAGGATCCGCTCAGCCTCCCACCGCTTGAATCGAACACACGGATGAAAACTGACATCATCCAGCAGCCGAGGATTCTTAGACAAGAAAAAGGGAAGTTTATGAGAAACATGTAATAATCCATCCATCTAATTCCATGTACATTTCAAGTGACCCGTGAGGCTGTGTTTACGTAGCTTCAAAGAACTTATGAAACAACCTGCAGATACCCAAATTGCATGCAAACAACCCCAGTAAAGAAGTAAATAAAAGTATAAAAAGAATACTAATATTAAATGTTTGATAACTTTAGTTGGCCTGATTCGATTTTTGTTTCACCACTCAAATCCATCGTGATGTCACATTTCTTCGTTTTCTGGTTGATTGATCAGAGCTTTTCGGGTGGCATTTAACATTATTGTATATGTACGTAGATGACTGAGAAGAAGAGGACAAACGATTAAAAAACGCTATTTTCTGCGAGTAAAGGTTTCTATCAAAAAATGTCTCAAGCCACGTTACAAATGAAATGTATTTGAAACCAGTTACCATAAATGACAGTGTGAGGTCGGGCATGCCAGTCAGTTTGACGCAGGCATCAATGACTCCCTGGATTTCTGCCGTTATCGTGGAACCTGAATGGAGGGGTGAGAGTCAATGACATTTCATAACTAACAGGTTGCTTGTAAGAGCTGTGAGTAGCCTCAGAGCATTACCTGACTTATCAATGATGGCATCTATCTCCTCCACCACGTCAAAATAGGCTTCGTTGTTGGTGTATTTGACGCCAGTGCGTCGCCATGGTACCACTGACAGCTGACCTGTGGGGAGCTGCTCACCCACATTGGTGCTGCCTGGGAATTGGTCAAATGTCCAACAGGATTAGAACACGAGGTAACTTAGACAAATCTATACTAAATGGTGGCATTTTGCTCCCCAAATTTGAGACAGTGCAAGTACATTTTTCATATTCTTGCACCTGTGTGACCTGTAAAGTTGCAGATCGCTTGTTTCATTTCACTACTATTTTTGAATAGATTTTGTTGCAGGCAAATGTCTACTCCACACTCCAGTCAATTTAATAGTAATGTGGAGTGTAGAGAATATTTATTACAAATCAACATACAGCGTGCACCTCTTGATTTTCTACTAGCCAAGGTTATATTGACAGTGGGCAGGAGGCAGTTTATAGCACGATTCCTTACAGAGGAGCCTCTGTCTCCCGACCGCAAGAAAATATTGCACTTTTCCAAGGGGTGAAGAAAACATTGGAAATAATCGTACACATTGTACCTGTGATAGTGTTGACCATTGTGCGGAGAATGGTGGGAGGCTTGATAAGCTCCTTGAGGATGTTGGACTCTGTTGCTAGAGGAAAGCCGTTGTCCAACATCTCCTCCAGTAGCTCATAGACCACCACCACATTGTCCTTGATGGCAGCTTCCGTGCACACACCGAAATAGTCCTGTTAAAAAATGACACGTGAACGGTTACAACTTTTGCAGAGTCGAATAAAACGATATAATTCCACTGCGATAAATTCATCAAAGGCAAAGAGAAGACGTGACGAGAACCTGGAATGTGTCGACGACTCTGTGCAGGAACTCAATGACAAAGAGTGGTGGCACTTCACTCTGTATGACTGCCACAAAATATATGCGATGTCTGAGAACATTGATAAGGTAGTGGTGCGGGGTAGGGATCACAGGCGGGACGTTCTCCGGCTCACTGGCACGCTCCTGGGCCTCAAAGAAGTAGTCACACACAGAGCGGCTCACCACACTCTTCCAGTGCTTTTCCAGGAAAATGTCTCCCGAGGAGTTGACCAGGAAGAGACTGTGGATCATCTTGACTGAAGGTTACAAAATGTGAGATAAAAATGAAACATTAAGGTTAAACTAGCAAGTGTTGTTTAGTCGGTTTGAATGTTTACATGTATAAAATTAAAATTGACATCATGCTATCAAGATGACTGATACAGACCTCTCAATACAGTGAAGATATACGTCAATGCCATTTTTTTTTTCTTATACATCCCAACTTTTGAGTAGTCACAGATACTGATTCCAATTACCGATACCACTAGTACCTTTGAAACATCCAGTTTTTATTAAACCAATAACCAAATTTTTTTTAAAGAATACAAAGAATCTATCCCAATATTGCATTTTCTTCTGTTAACTGAATGAGATTTATGGCAATTTTCTATTATTTAATTTCCATTTGTTTGTAAAAATACATACTTTGTATCAAAAACACAAGTAAATGAATTGGAATAAATACATAAAAAAATGCCAAAACAGCCAAATAAATAAATAAATGCAAAATCAGCCCTAATCAAAATATGTGGTTGGACAACAATTTTGGGAGGAATATAGTGAAGTGCAAATAATTAAATTGAAAATGTTACATTAAGAGATATGTTTAACCACTACAGTTTAACGAGTAAAGCAAGTTTGTCAAGTTGTTCTGAGGCATTGTTCAATTTAACTGAGGCGTCTCAAAACAAACGCTCCACACGGCTCACACGGGGATTGGTGGTTACCTGAGCCCTTTCAGTCGAACGCACGGGACGGAATATATTGTTAAAGGTAATATTTATACGTACATGTAAAAAATAATGACGTTATCAAATGAATTACAGTCAAAATATTGACAATTTAGGGCTGCTTTCCTCCCACACCCCAAAAAGAGGCCGATTGAGCACTCCAAATTGCCCGTAGGTGTGAGTGCAAGTGCAGATGGTTGTTTGTCTCTGTGTGCACTGTGATTGGCTGGCGACCAGTTCAGGGTGTCCTCCGCCTGCTGCCTGATGACAGCTGGGATAGGCTCCAGCACACCCGCAACCACCGTAGGGACAAGCGGCACAGATAATGGCTGGATATTAACAACTTAAAATGGCTAAAAAAGTCATGTTAATTCTGGATTTTTTTTCCAAACATATCTGTTACAAAGAGCAGATTCAGATTTTGGACCTTCTGTAATCCAGTTCAAGAGCATTTACAGTATTTGTCCTGCCAGTCAAAACATTTCTGACATAGATAGCTGCACAAATAGATATTACTTGCAGCAAATGAAGAATTTTTGGAACAAAAATAGGTAAATTGGTTAATTTATTCACTCGTGGTACACGGATGTCCCAAAATACACTGGCTAAGATAAAAACCAAAACATTTCATAAATAAAGTAATAGAATTAAATAAATAAAGATAGTTATTTTAAAACATGCAAGGAAAAAGTGAAGGAACATAAGAATCATAAAAGATGTCTCACATTCCTCCTTCATTCAACTCTCCTTGTTATAGCCCAAAAGAAAAAGTAATTTCCCTAACGGACTGATCCGTCCAGTTTCTACTAATAACGCTTCTCCACCCGCCAATTCACGTGACATTCTTCAGGCTTTCTATTTCTGATCGGAGAAATGAAAATTGCCCCACAGATGAAGATTGTGTGCTGTTTATGAACGCAAAAAGTCTGGGAACATTTTCCGATTCATGGTCACCACCGGAGGGGTCCCATTTGCATTGCATTTGGAGATTAAATATGATGTTTTAAAGTGGCATTAGACCAAGGCGTTTTAGTTTGGCGACAGAAAACATGATCATGATTGTAAGAAATAGCGTTGTTTTTTTCCTGATAAAAATAACACATTCGACAACACAATTAGCTACACAGAAAGAATTATTTTTAAAGTGGAGTGGATAAAGCAATGATAGGAAGCTACAATAAATACACTAGTACTATTGTTACAGCACGATGTGACAGCACATGAGCATAACGATGACGGACTAGAGTGACATCTCGCGAAAGAAACGATCTGCTCGAAATCACAATTAAACGGGTTTCGTTGTTAAACGAAATGACGAAAATGACAAAATATAAAAACGATAGGACAGTTATTACGCCTGCAGCTGCATTTGTAACAAGAGTCCATCCGTGCCCCTCCTCCTTATGTCTTATGACAAGAGAAAAAAACGTCTCCCAAACCGCGAGCAAAACCAAAATACAACAAAACAATTATTACCCAACAATTGGGATATTGCTAAAACAGCATAGATCACAAAACACTTACCAGAGACTAATTTTACGTCTTGGTCTCGAATTTCACTATTTTCTCATTGAAATATGAAGCTGGTGTCGCTTCCGTTATAGGGCTCAGCCTCTGGTGACAGGAAGCGCAGAAAAAGACACCAACCACAACCAGCGAAAAATATTCCCAATCCCGCCTTTTCAACACCGTCATTGGCTAAAAGTGGGGAAGTTGTGTTCCTGACGCTTTGTGATGATTGGGTTTCAGGCAGGAAGGCTGCAATATTAATGTTCGTTGATTGGTTCAAACGAAAGCAGGGCTGACATTTTGTATTTGATGTCTTCATTTTGTGGCGTTCATTCAACAACCAACAAAAATGTCCCGCATTCCCAAGAACGTTGTAAAATAACAAGATTTATTTAAAAAGTGATTACGTCTGGTCAGTAATATGCCTCGCAGGTTTCTACGCATTTCATTCATACAACTGTCGATTGTTGTATGCATGGAAATTTATTGAGCCGATTTTTATCATTTCGGTCACAAAGCATAATTACCAGTCCTTTTATTTTTTTTTTAAACACCTTTTTTAGAACACGTCATTTTCCTTCTGCTTACCTGTTCACCCATTTGGTTGAGGTTTCTGTCCAAGTATCTATTGAGGAAAATATACCAATGTGTTTTCTAAAATTACTATTAAAATTATTATATATAAAATATTTTTTTTAAATTACTTGCAATTATGCTACGTGGCCAGCAATATTTATAAACATGACATCGCGATTGAAAAGTATTAGAGTATAAATGTAAAAGTTTATGGGAGACAACTTTTTTTTTTAAATTTGATTGCAATTATGGAAGACAATTTATGACTTTGTAGGCATCTGAAAGGAGTTGCTGGGGCTTCAAATTATAAATGTGCCGTATACTGTAAATTTGTACTTTTTGTAATTACCTAAAAAATGTCAAGAGAAACATGAATGGCTCAACATAATTTATTTTCATTTTATGTTAAAATGTACAGAGTTCTTTGAAAGTACTTGCTAAGAAAGGGGTGGGACCGGATAAATGGAAATACATACAGGGACAGAGAAGAGAGTTGAGGCCGCTGAGCACAGCACAGCACTCTGCACTCAGCCAAAATCTCCTCTATTTATTTTGCACTCTCTTAGCATACAACGAAACATGTACAATTCCAAAGGCTACAAAAAGGGAAGCGATATAAACAGACAGAAATATACGGAGCTTATTTTTACATGCCTCTTTAATGTAAGGAAGTCATCCTATACACACAAAGTAAAAAAAAAATGCCAAGTGACCTTTAGATATTTGTAGTCCTTTTGTTTAAAATAGCATTAATATACTACACAAAGATAGAAAAACTCTAGAGATGAGATGGAATGGAAAGGTTAAAGGCATCTTAGTCACTAAAAGTGAGAACTTTTTTTTTTATTATTTTGAATTTCTTAGTAATTATTACCCAAGAGGTGAGCTAAAAATATGTTGTGTTTTTGTCCTGAAACAGAAGTGAGGAAAAAAATGACAGTACCAATATTAATGTCAGAATTTCTTTTTATATTATAGAAAAAAATGTGTTCTCTACACAGTTTCTTTTTAGTCAAAAAGAGTCAGCTTAGGTCATAATAGAAAGCTGCCCAGTCTGATAAAATTCAGAAAGAAAACAAAGTTCAGAACAGAACAATAGACACAAAAAGTATGCAATGTCAGGTCTGTAGAAAACGAAAACGCCTCTTTTGACTTTGAATACTGGTACATGGAGCAACAAGGTGAACCGTACGTCTCACCCGCGCCATTTAAACGCCATAACCAACAAAGCTCTGACCCTGCTTTCATACGAGTGTGCCTCTATGCGTGGGCCAAGCCATGCACTACACCAGGCCTTTAGGTACACCCTTTATAAGGGCTAACTGTCTAGCGCAGTATCTCTAGAAAACAGAAGTGGAGAGAGAAAATAAAAAATTATATATATATATATATATATATATATATATATATATATATATATATATATATATATATATATATATATATATATATATATATATATATATATATATATATATATATATAAAAAAATTACAAGTTTAACTGAATACGCAGTTCTTAAGCAGACACCTCGACCTCCTTGGGTCTTTAACACTTGAGGGGAAGTCAGCAAATTGTTAACCAAATTTCCTTAAAGCAGCTCAATGGAAGTTTTGCTGTAAGTTCTGAATTCTTTAAATGCTAAAATAAAAAGTTGACATTGCACACAGACTGTCAGTGGAGTGTGGACAAGAATAGCTGAAGGTGGTACATTCCTGTGCTAGCCATCTTAAGCGAGAGCTAGCCAGTATGCGTCTATGCACGTGTTGCTTGAAAATGGGAGGTACCACAATATTTACATCTTAACTTGTCAAAGTGGTTGAAACTGGAACATAATGCTACTATTGATGGGGGAAAACAATGTTGTCTCCTCTGTGTCTGCAGTGTTTTTGGTATGATGTCGTCCATCCAGGAAGACAGAAAAATGAATAAACACCTTGAACACTGGAGGCCCCCGCTGACCAGGGAGATGTTGGGGTCTTTCTAAGGACCCAAGAGGGTGTGCCACCGATTCAGAATGCCACAAATATAAAGACTGAAGCATATTAAGAGGCCAGACTGAACACAGACACTCCAAAACAAAACAACAAAAATAAAGTTCAACATTATGTTTAAAAAAACAAGAATCCACCAACTATGTCTCTTTTTTAAGGTAAGGCTTCCTATGTCAAAAGATTGTGTGCATGGTTGAATATAATCAGATAACTGTCTTTTGCATTTGCAATCCAACAAAGTAAGATCAGGATGAATCCTGTCATGTCCTTTGCTGTGTATCTTCCTCGCCATCCTCTTTTTGCCCCCTCTTGCTCATCAAGAGGGAGAGTAGACATTTGGGCCAGTTTGCAGGGTCTGCATAGGGCTGGCCTGGTCCACGTACACACCCTGTCTATCTTATGAGAAATGGACAAAATGATTACACAGAAAAGCAGGAGACCCCCGGTTTCCATTCACCAGCACTCTTGGTGCCTTCCGCGGCACTGTAGAGTGTGAACATGATGCACATTTAAAGTACAGCAAGAATCAGCCGTGGACCCATGTCTTCATCTGCTCATGTAGGGCGACTGTTTTGGGACACCAGCATAGCTATGATGGGAGGGGCCTGTGTACATCATGTTGCCATGGTGATTTGGCTGCATAGGCTGCTGGGGGTAACCCTGCCCTCCCATCATTCCCATCTGCATTTGCATGGGATACTGAGCTGGCTGATTCATGTAAGGAGGATTACCATGGTAACCACTGTTCATCATTGGTTGGGCCATTCGGTAGCCGGCCGACATGGGATTGAGCGGCGTCATGTTCATGGAATTGTACGGGGCCGGCGTTGGCATGAGGTTTGGCATCATGCCGCGTTGAACAGCCAAGGTGCGAGGTGTGCCTTGCATGGCCACGGCCCCAGAGCTGCGTCCATAGAGCTGCTGCTGGTGCGGGGCCGGGGCTAGTTGCTGAGTGGCTTTGGACCGAATGGAAATATGGCCTTTGACAGTGGGCATTTGGCCCTGCAGTCGCTGTGTGTGGGGCGGGGGACCCAGACTGATGTTGGTGGTGGGCATGTTGCATTGCAGCTGCAGGGAGCCCAAGTTCATGGAGCCGGAGCTGAGGTTAGGTGGTGGAGTCATTGTGGGCTGGCCCTGGGAGAGGGGCGCGTGGGCAGAGGGTGCCAGCCCTGGGTTAGAGAGTGACACACTGGTGGCATAAGAGGTGACGGAAGGTGAGTGAGAGTAGGGCATGCCGTGTGGGTCCATAATGGTGTTTGTAAGCTGCTGAAGTTTGGCCAGGCTGAAAGTTGCAGAGGGTTGCGGGTACCCCCCTGTGCCAAAGTCCTGACCCATACGCTCATACAGGGTACGACCACCTCCACCGCCCCCGCTCTCAGGAATCTCCATAATCATGGGAGTGGAGCCAAAGCCATTTCCCATGCTACATTGGGACAGGGGCTGCTGCTGTTGAGGAGTGGGGGCTGAGGGTGGAGGCTGAGAGTTGGGCGCTTGCTGCTGCTGCTGAGGAGGAGGCTGCTGCGGAACCTTCTTTTGGGATGACTGCGGCTGTTGCTGATTGGTGCTGGGAGGCCTCTCAATCACACCGCAGCTCTGGGGAGACTTGATGCCACAGACAGGGGTGTTAGATGGATGAGGAGGAGGTGGGGGTTGGGGGACAGAATTGCCAACATTACTGGCTCCGGAACCACCGTTGGGACCGGGTCCAGTTTGCTGGATGAGGCTACAGCTTCCTAATCCGTGCTGAGCTCCTCCATTCCCCGTGGAAGATGTTAGAGTGGGCGTTGGCCCGAATGAGCAGCTGTTGGACTGTGAGGAGGACGGCGTGGCCGAGCTGGAAGAAGAGGCGGCAGACGAGGCCGAAGAAGCACCTGCCACAGACATTCCACCGCCATTACCCCCATTTCCCGTTGCGGTGCTTCCTCCACCCATAGTGGAGTCATAGCTGCTGGGGTTGTCATAATTCTCTGTAGTGCTTTCGATACTACCTAGGTCACTGAAGCCACTGTCGACCACCTGCTGCGAGTGGTCCGACACAGATGGGACATCCATCATAGGAGACGTCTCAATGTTCTGCTGGGATGGTGCAGACAGAGAGCTGGGATGTTCTGGGGTGATTTGTGTGTACCCACCACCAGTTCCACCTCCCGCTCCAGTGGGGCCAGGAGTCCCACCCCTTTGCCCTCCCGCTGCTGTGTCCATGATAGTCGAGGACAAGCCCGGACTGTTCACTGAACGCACAGATTGACCAGGCAATGGCGGCATTGGTGGATTATGCAAGGGGCTGCTATGTTGGGAGGCCCCACAGTCCTCTACTAATGCCAGGGCCTCCTCCTCAGTATCCCCCGTGTTGCTGTAACTCTGTAGTGTCCGACAGGCAGCGAGTGTCTCTTCACAGTCCTGGTAAGCCCCGTGGTGAGGCTCAGTCTCTTCATCCTGGGCTTCCCCTTGTGTCAGAGACTGCACTGCCTGGACCGTCTCCAAGTCGAGTTCATTGGAGTGGTGATGTGGATGATGTGAGTGATGGTGACCCAGCTCCTCTTTGAAGTCAGAGTGCTGATGAGGATGGGAGTGGCTGTGTTGGGGTTCTATCAACAGTGCTACATCTTTGTCCTCTGTCTGCAAAGGCTGCAGCTCTATGGGCTCAGAAGGAACAGACATGGCCGTAACAGTTTCCACAGCTGCGGCGGCTGCAGCAGATTCCTCCTGCTCTCTACGTCGCCTGTCCTCTTGCTGTGGATCAGCGGAGGAGGGTTGACACTTGGACTCCTGCACCTGCTCTTCAGGCACCTCCTCCTCCTCCTCCTCTTCATCCTCCTGCTTGCTGACATAATCCCGGGCCATGCTGTTCTCCATGTCTAAAAAAGCCTCTCCGCCTTGTGGTTCTTCTTTGACTGGAGGGGAGCTCGCATGGGAAGCAGGCTCTTCCTCCTCATCTTCGTCGTCCTCGTCGTCAGACTCCTGACTTTTTCGTTTCTTACTAATGTTGCTGCTACTGTTGCTTTTGTCCTCCAAGTGTCCATCACCTTCATCATCCGCATCGTGCTCCTCGCTACGCCGGCTTCCTAAACCTGGTGTGGCTGCTGCTCGCCTTGACAAATTAAGATTACCATGGCCCTGGCTCTCAAATTCCTCTTCTTCCCTTTCATCTTCCTCATCATTTTCTCCTCTTTCGCCAAGATCAACATCCTGAGGACAGAAATGTGAGGCCCTATGCCCTAAGTTGGATGAGGCAGAGGAAGCAGACAAAATGGGGCGGGGCCGTGGGCGGCTAGATTTGTTTTCCTCCCAAGTTCTATCTGCATCCTCCTCTTCCTCCTCCTCCTCCTCTTCGTCATCTTCCTCTTCTGCATCCTCTGGTTCAGAGTTGAGAGATGGCCTTGGGGCAGGTGGGGGCGGTTGACGGAGGGCAGGGTTCCTGGGTGGTCTTCCTCTCCTTTTTGGTACCTTCTGTTCCACAGGAATAGGGAGATATTCATCTTCATCTGAGTATTTTTCTTTATTCAAGATGGCTCTTGAAACACGCTTGCTGGTTCGATCCGTTGACAGTGGATGAGAATCTTTGTCCAAGTGTTGCTCCAGCAGTCTTTGCCTCTCCTGCTCTTGCCTCTCTGCTTCCTCTTGGGCACGCTGAAGATACCAGCTCCGAGGCTTCCGTCCAGGTTTCATCTTGATTTTGGGAGGTGCGGGAGCGCCACTTGCTTGGCTTTCTGCAGCAGCTCGCTGGTTGGCTCCACTTCCAGGTGGTCTTCCAGGTCCTCGTTTCTTCCAGTGCAGTGGTTTACGGCTCTTTCCCTTCGGCCAGCCTTTCTTCTTCTTGACCGGCACCTCAGGATTGGCAGCTTGATTTGCCAAAGGACGTGATGGCAATGCAGCCATAGGATTCAGCATACCAGTTAGGTCTAAAATGAGGAAAAAGGAACAGGTGTAAAACAAAGACACCCACGTACAAACGGAAAATCGTCAATGAGTCAACAAGGTTGCCTCTACTCACCATCTTCCTCTGAATCAGAGAGGTTGCAATGTCGACCCCTTTTGGGAGCAGGGTCTGACAACCTAAGTGCAGAGCGAGCGGGAGGGTAGCGGCGCAAGGGGTGGCCCAAGATTGTCTCCTCCTCCAGCCTAGGCATGGGCCTCTCGGAGTCAGAGTCGACAAAGGGTTCGTCCAAAACCTCTGTGGTTTCAGAAATGGTCTCTGTCACCACGCTGCTGTGTGGGTGGCTGCGCTGGCGAAAACGTCGCTTTCTCAATGGCTTCTGGACAAAGCAGAAAGGAAATTGAGCTTAAATTCTTCTAAATTTACAGTTTCAAATTTCTTGTCTCACACTTGCAGCTTTTATGACTTTATTTGTTGCTGTTCTGTTGTGCTCTTTTTTATCCTGAGCGAATTGTTGTTTTGTTACTTCCGTTTTTGTAGCATTGAGATTATTTTTACCAATAGTGCAGTACAAATAAATTGTATTATTATTATTGCTATTATTACTCAGAAATGAGTATTTTCTTTGTACCTTGCATTTGAGCCCCATAGCTGGCTTTGTGAGTATGGGAGGAGAGCATGTCCTGCTTTCCTCATCGTCGTCATCCTCTTCTTCTTCGCTACTATCACTGAAGCCACTCTTCCTGATGGGAGGAGACTCACACGGCCTGGAAACACCAGGAAACTGTGCCAGCCCCTCACTCGGCTCCTCCATCTGCCTCGGTTTGGGGCCTCTCTTTTTCCTCGGAGGGCGTCCTCTTTGGATCGGCGTTATGGTGGGGTGCCGGGCCATGTCTATTGTGCGAAAGCTTGCTGACTCAATTTTTCTCTCAAGTGAGAATAGGGAGACAGGGATGGCTGTCGAGCCAATTGTTCCTTCATCTGTCCTTTCATCCTCCTCGCCCTCTTCCTCCATTGCGTGGACTTTAGGTGGCCGGCCAACTCGCTGCCGATCCTTAACTGCTTTCCCCCAAGGCCAGTTTTTGGGTGGGCGACCACGGGGTCTACGTTCGCCGTTTGCTGGCAGTGGTGGACGTGCTGGCAGTGGGGCAGGTGGACAACGAATTGGAGGTGATGTTGGAGAACTTTGGCTGACAGGAAACCCGAGGAAGCCCTTTCTCTCTTCTTCCTCTTCTTCATCTTCCCTCTTCTTTGCTTGACGCATGTGCCAAGACATTGACGGTAGCTTGTGACTTGATTTGATCTATTTAAAAACAAGAAGCAACACATGTCAAGGCTGGTTCTCCCACACCAAATGGTAATTTAATCATAACTGTCAAGTGATTACCTCCTTACGGTGATCCACTGTTGGTTCTTGATCGTCCTCTTCATCTTCATCCTCATCCGCATCAGAAACCACGGTATTGGTTACAATGACAGGTGTCCAGCGGAGACACTCTGGGTCAACCTCCAGCTGCCGTGGTCGGGTCTTGAGACGAGCTATGTGGTTATTTATGAGCTTCTCTCGTCGCACCAGGACAGTCCTGACAATGCAAACGTCATTACAATCCCGCATTCAAGTTCATTGTAACGTAAATGACAAGTCCAGTAGTACTCTTCTACTCCAGAAGGTAGCCGAAGTAGTAAACCCACAAAACGTTGCTGTTTGTTTCTCTGAAAGAGTTGTTATTGTTTTTTCTATGTTTGTGAATTCCATTCCGAGCAACATAACCATTGGCTAAGTAACAACGGTATTTTTTAGCACATAGGCATAGTCAAAGGGGAATGTTTACTCTAATGATAAGATATAGACATTTATTAAATTTAACTTATGTTTGGGTGAAAGGTAAGAAATTGATACGGTCTCAAAATTTAAAGGACAATATAATTGACGTCTGGTACACTCCCACAAGTAGTGTGTCTGCATGTTTGAAGAGTCTGTGCTCTAACCTGTCTCCTCGTTGCTCAAGCATATTGAGGCTATGCAGGGTTGTTGTGATATCCTGCGGGCAAATCCCAGTCAGTTTGCTGAGCTGTCTTATTGTGATCTGCCGGTCACGGACTCTATGGAGGCACTCAAGGACCTCGCTGCGCCAATAGGCCATGTAGGATAGCCGACCGAGGTCTGAAAGAGGCTTCTCTGGTGATCCAGGCTGGCCCTCGCGTTTAGACAGCAAGTAGCCTGCAAAGAGGCAGCACAGATTGAAAAACTCATGGTGAATTACAACAACAATTCAAACACAGCGACTAGAAGTTCATCTGTCACAGGTTTGTGCCAATCATAGTTGCTTTATGTTTATGTGCAACAAGGAGAGATTATTACTGAAATCAATGAGAAAGCGCCCATAGCCCTTTCGCTGGTACTGTGGAAGAATCATGATGCATGATACGTTGTATTTCTGTTGGCAGTGTTTCTCCTGTAAAGACACAGACATAATCCATCATTAGAAAATAATAATGGTCACTTTCTGGTGCAGGGACAGCTGGGGTTGATGCGGATGTTTAAAATCACTAAATGCTGTTTTGGTAGAGCTATTGACATTTGAATGGATGGCACATGCAATGAACGACTCACAGGCAACACGGGAGTTTGCCACGAAATAAGTCATTATGCATGTGTTGTTAATTTTGTGTCTTAACAGAAATTACATGTATTACCGGTATGCAAGATTTTCCGCACAGATTGCTGTTGTGTGAAATTCACGTCGTACAAAATGTATGACAACAATGGAAAATTGAAGGGATAGTTATACCTTAGAAAAGTAGCCAACAAGGTGGCAACCTTTGTTGTCATTCTGCGTGAGGACATAGAAAAGAAAGGGCTCCACATCGTAATAGAGGGTCTTATGGTCGAGGAAAAGCTTGGCCAGCAGGCACAGGTTCTGGCAGTAGATTGTGCTCACATTCCCATCGACCTTTGGAAAGGGTTAATGAGAGCACAGATATGAGTGCGACACTCAATGAACACTATTTGAGGCAAAAGTCACATGCTGTTTCGAGTTGAATAGAACAAGTACAGGGAGGTGTTGGCATCGGGAAATGACCATAACAGTCTCAGAAGACATTGCGCGATACAAAGCGACGGAGGAGTGACAAACAGCGGTCAGATCAGGGTGACTGAGAAGTTGTGGTGGATGTGGTCAGGAAGCAGCATGATTGTGTGTGAAAGTTTGTGTCTATGTGTGCCCTGTAATTGGCTGTGTGTGAACCATTTTAGGGTGCACCCTGCCTGCTGCCTTATATCAGCTGGGATAGGATGACCCTTGTGAGGATAGAGCAGTTCGGATAATGGGTGCATGGATAACGATGTGAGAAAATATATTACTGGTAGGTGCAATCAGTAAATTGTAAATGAGGGACTTCATCAGGGGGAATTAGTGTAGGGTCTTGGACTGGCCCTGTCAATCACTGGACCTAATTCAATAGAGCATGCATTATACCTTCTGGAGAGGAGAGTGAATGAAGACCCCCGCCCAGAAATAAACACGCATTGTAGTAAAAGCCTGGAAAAGGATTTTGAATGAAGAATGCAACAGTTTTCTGAAGTCAATGGGTCACAGGCTTGATGCAATTATAGTAAGGATTATGCCACCAAATAATGAATGTTATTAATTTTAACGGGATTTACCAGTGTCTGTTCCAGTACTTTGGTACTTTTGAAATTTGTGTGGCTTCAAACAAAAGCGAGTCTTGTCCTGGGCTGTTTAACGCATCTAGATGTACCCTATTTTCCGGCCTATAAGGCGCACCTAAAAACCTAAAATCTTCTCAAAAGCCGACAGTGCGCCTTATAGTCCATTGCGCCTTATATATGGACCAAATTCCTAAATTTAAACTGGCCCAAAGCATTGTGTCATGAAATCAATCATAAGTGGCCCACTGAAGACTATGAATCATGAATCAAAAAGACTTTGGATCATTATTTTGTAATTATAAAGTAATTTGTTGCGTCTGAAGTTGAAATAAAAAAGATAAAATTGAGAATGATTTGATTTGGATTAAAAATCTGACATGATGCATTAATGGTGTGCCTTATAGTCCGGTGCGCCTTATATAAGGACAAAGTTTTAAAATGGGCCATTCATTGAAGGTGCACCTTATAGTCCGGTGCGCCTTATAGTCCGGAAAATACGGTAAATACGATAAAATAAATGTTGGACATCTGACATCCATCCATTTAGAATACCGCGTATCCTATTCAGAGTCGCTGAGTGCGGGAGCCGATTCCTGGTGACATTGGACAACATGAAAATCACACCCCAAATTGGTCGCAGGACACAGAGACAAACACAGTCAACTCCACATACACACTGTCACTGAGCGGGAATCGATCCCACACTGCCCACACTCAAGGCAGGCGAGTGTACCCCGACACCATCAGCGACTCAGGAATTGTGAACATTTGTTACATATTCATATTTTGATGTGGAACTCAAATGCCAAAGAAAGGAACTGACCATTCCAATTTTGCGTGTGTGGAATACTGTGTACGAGTTGAGAACTTACTAAAAAAACAGAGCTCAAACATAGCATTGGTATTACTTTACTAAACACTATAATTAAATGAATTATTTGGAACATGGTGTTGAAATGAATTTTGATTTAGATGCGTAGCCATTAAAGTAGCCATGACAGTCTATTCTGCACTAATGTCTTTATCTTAGTGCAAGTGATATATAACTGGGATGTTCTTAAGATTGATTAAAGAGATTGATTCAAGAGTTAATTTCTGGTCATTTGCGATCAACATCGGCAGATAATTATTTATGTGAAGGTTGAGAACATAAATAGAGGGATGTAACAGCAATGATAGTGGTACATCTCACTATAGCAGGGTCATCTCTCATCCTTCACTATGCTGACCGTCCAGTATTAATGCGTACCTCAAACACAGAAACGTCGTCTTTCCTGTAAATCTCATTAGCTGGAGGATGGAACCAGTTGCATTTCTTCATGTGCTGGTAGAGGATGCTACGGCTCTTCATGTAGCGCAGGCAGAATTCGCACAAGTACAGTTTGGGTAGTCTAAAAAAAAAAAAAAAATTCAGATGATAATTTGATCAAAAGGGTCAATATACTTTTTTAATCATTACAATACAAGCATCAGAATAGCTTTTTTTAAATCTTCCTGGGAAAGAAAGAGTACTGCATTACAAACAATGATTGTCAGAGCTCAGGAAGTAAAAAGATTAATTTTCTGCTCAATAAAAAGAAAATTTTGCAAAAGTCTATACCTACCGTATTTTCCGCACCGTAAGGCGCACTTAAAGAAGACATAATATCATGGAAAATCCATTTTTTTGCTTTTATCATTCATTTTATTGTGCACTTGGAAGTGTAATCTATCCCTTCAGATGTTCCAGAGATACTATTATGATCTGTTTGGGCCTATTTTTTTATTCCGTTCAGTTTCAGTACACATTTTGTACATTGAATTACCGCCAAGCCCTCAATCCAACGCAAGTTGCAATTAGATTCTGCTTTCATTAGAATTCTTTTAGAAGTCAGTATCGATACAAAACTGAAGAACCCAACAGGAAAAACATTTAAAAAAAAAAAAAAAATCAGGGAACTGCAAACACATTTAAATATTTTGCACACCTGCTGTACTCTTGCGGGTAGGGAGAAGAATACCATGTTTGGATGTCAAATTTTCCAAATTCAATGACTGATGGACATCGCATCTGAGGATCTGGTGGGCCTGTAACCCCAACTTTCTGTGAGGGGTGACCAAAGTAGAGGAAAGAAGTGAAGAAAAGGTTAAATCCAGCATGAACACGATGCTGTATGTGCACAAAATACACAGATTATACCAGTGCAATATTGAACTTCCGGGCAATTTTGGATTTAAAGGCAATGGGAAGACAAAAGGCATTCCTTTATCGATCGATGCCCAACAGGAGACTCACTGTCATTAAAACTACACGACACATTTGATTGGCAATGCCCAAAACCAGCAATAAATATATTTTCGTGTCCTGGCTGCTGCTGATCCTATCCTTTTTATCTTTACATCATTAAAAATAAATCAGTGCACACCCAGCCCTAACCCTAATCAAGATTGGGAATTTAATTTGTGAATTGTGATATCAATCAAAATCATTGCGTTTTTCATTTTTCAATAATCGCCCAGCCTTAACGCCCATGTATCTCTTGACAACACGTTACTCCAGAAAGAACAGACTGCACATGAATGCGTACGTTCCTCAATTGGTCGTCCCATCGTATGCTTCATCTAGTCTCCAGTTATCCTGTCTCTGGTATTCATTCAATATTTCGTATTCTACATTTCTTATTTTGGCTCATCGAGTGGATGGGTACCTGTAACGCAAGCTCCTGGATGTGTCTGAACAACTCAATGTCTTTTTCTGTTAGATTTTCATGGCCAGGAAATCTGTCGTCTTCATCGCGCCAGTCGCTGCCTTCTTGATTGTCTGATGGTGACATAAAAAAAGTATAAATATGAAAAGTTAAAAACTCCATAAGGGAGACACATAAACAAGCCTTTGACTCTTCCTTACAACTCAAGAAAACTCCTCACTGTAACAATAAACTTTGGGTGCTGAAAAAATATTTCATGCCAACTAAATAGTCAACATACCCGCCCTGTCGTCTCCATCTCCCTTGCTGCGATTGGCTTTCTTTCTGATGCGACACTGGTCCGAGTAGTCTACCACTTCCTGGCGTGCCTTGCGACCCTCAGGCGACGGTGTAAAAAATTTTGTGAGCGCATCGATTAATCCCTTGGTCTTGTTGTTGAAGCGAAGGCTGCTTTGTGTCAGGTCGTCACCATCCCGCATCGAGAAAAGTAATCGGTCATCACCAGGGTAACCTTCGCAAGACGAGCTGGAGGAGGAATTGGCCGAGGCCGAGCGCTTCCGCCGAGCGCGACCACCTAGTTTTTTGAAGGGCCGCCCCGGCCTGGGTAGATATGAATGAATGAAGTGTCTAATTACAATTTTTGTCATTCGATAACAAGCACACAGTATATAGTGAATGATAAAGTATTTGACATAAAAATGTTGACACGTGTTCTCTCCAGAATATTTCCATACCTGTTCCTGGGTCGTCCAAGTGGTGCATTATAGCGCCGTTTAATTTGTGCTGCCTTTTCATGTAAAAGATTCTTTCCCTTTTTCCTCGGTTGGCAGATTTGACAAATCCACATGCCTGAGTCAAAAACAAGAAAGCAGATAGAGCATATATAACTTGTTTACACTTAGGTTGAGAAACAGAAAGAAACAGCCAAACACATAAAACATTATGACCGTGATCTGGATTGAATGTGCATGTATCTTGAAATGAAACTCTCACCTACTCTTTGAGGCAGATTAGATGAATGATTGACTTTAGGGGGGGGGGGGGGGCTGTAAAGATGCAATAGAGCCACAGGTACAAAGTTAAGGAGGTAGTTTTGTTTATTTACCTTTTGGCATCCGCGTGAGGGGAGGATCACAACACTCCATGTGGAAGCCCCGGTCACATGAATCACAAAATAACATATTGTCCTGATGACAGAGACACAAACATGCATTGATGATTCAAATTCACATGTCATTTAGACAGCAGAGCCCAATTAAATTAATAACATTAATTATTAGTTATTTGTTTTTTCCTACAAATCGGTATAAGCCTAAGCCAGTAATTCCTAAACACTGGACGATTACGGCAAAGTAAAATGACAGGCAAAACAATTAAATGGTCTTCCAAGGCATCGTATAACTGTGCATTCACCTGTTGTCAAAGCAAATTTGTGACTAAATTGATACAAGCAATTTACACATACATAGCTGTTTAATTTATATTAAAGTGGGTTTTGATTTTACTTTTAGACAAATATAGGAAAGACTTAAATAGGCCAACAGATCAAAGTTTAATTCATTTCAAAGTATGCCCACAAAAGCACACTGCACATCTGTTATACTCGGTGGGCGTAACATGTCAAATAAATAATAGATGAAAACTTTTAAAAGTTTACAAGCTTTGCCATTCTTTGCAGCTCCCGGCAATTTTTTGGGGAAGCCGAGTTGGCAAAATGGCTCTTTTGATAATAAAGGTTGCAGACCCCTGGTCTAGGGTAAGTTGCATGCAAATTGTTTATTCTTAGGTTGTACATGATGATCAGACCATTCTTATGACAAATTATGCAGAAATTGAGGCCATTTCAGAGGGTTCACATACTTCCCTGACCTAAGAAGTTTTTTGTTACTGAATCAACGTGAATGCTAGTTCATTATTCAATTGCATCGGATAGCTAACAAATAACAGTTTAGCTTCATTCGTTAATTTTTTTTTCTTCTTTTTGATTCACCAACCTAATGCATGATTAATAAAAATGGAAAATAATAAGTGCCTCATTTTGTCTTTGATTTACAGTGATCTACTTCATACATCTGAATAACAATGATGGTCAAAAATAGCACAATATCCAAATATGCACTATGTCTACCGCTATCTGGCTCTTAAACAAAGAACAGAGGCTTCACTGGCACTGTTCGTTTGCCACTTTGCCATATTTGCTCATCCACTCACCGCATTCTTTCCTTGATCCTGACAGCTGCTGCAGGTTTTGCATTCAATGCACTGCCACCACAGTGCCTTAACTCTCAGCGTGAGCTCTGGGGAGAACTTGAGACAGGACGGGTGGCCTGCAGACAGGTAAAAGCACATGCACAAAACACGTTTGTCATTGTCTTGACTTGTGGCTGTTGAATGACAGTGGTGACCCATTTAAATCGTTATAGAAGGTGCGCGGGCAAAGCATTTGGAACTGAAACATTCTCCAATTGCTTAATAAATCCAATGTGCCCGCACAACATCCAAACAAATGACATTCTGCCGGAGCAGATTAATGGGATGAGGTGGTGGTGATGTGTTTGTGTCTGGGGGGTGGGGGTGTAACACTATCTCCCTGCATTAACTTGACAGAATATTGTGTACCAGCATTTGTCACGGACAAAATGTACATTTGGTTACACCAATGATCCTTAACCACCAAAAAATATTTCATTTTGAAATGACTGGATTTTAATGTCGCATGAGATACCAGTGACCAGCACCAGTATCATACCTCGCTATTTCAGGATCAAAAAAAGGGCCAGCTCGTTAATTCTGTCTTAAAGACGAGTATGCATGCGCAAAAGCCGACCAGCATCCAGACTGGCAAGTTGTGAATATTAAATCCTCAAGCTAGCAAATTGAGTAAAATAAACAGACTTATGTGGGAAGTTTTTTTTTCAGTGGCGGAAACTAGTAAGTAAGAGTAAAAGTAAAAGTAAAAAGTAAGTGCCTTGAGAGTGTCATACTCGGAGGCTAACCATATTGCAAAGGCTAAAAAGATATTCAATGTTGCTGAAAAAAATTGATTTGCATCTATTGTCCTAATACACACACACACACACACACACACGCGCCTACTCACCACTATTGCCACAGTCCGCACAGGAGATGAGCTCCTCAGGTTTCTTATCGCGATTCTGCTCCTTGGTCCCCAAACAGAAGCTGCAGATGGGGATAGGCTCTGCCACCGGCTAGACGGAAAGAAGGGGGCAAAGTAAATACAGTAGGTAAACGTTATGGGTGAAACAAAGGGATCTTGTGTGCCCAACATGGATAAGTGTAGCTCTGAGTTTAAGAACACTGATGATTGCTCTGATAAGTGAGCTTGTATCTAGAACTTTCACAATCATGACTTTTTGCTCAATAAATAAAATAGACGTGAGCTTTTTCCTTACTGGATAAATTGTCATTTACATCCCTGGTTGATAATATTTGGAATTTAATCAATTCAATATTGTTAGAGAAAATTGCTTTTGACCAAAAATCGATTCAGAATTGTCCCCCAAAAACAGAATCCAATCTAATCAGCGGGAAATGGAAGACTCCCACGCCCTTTTATGTAATGTCAGAAACGCTGCAATTGTGGGTCAAGGTCTTTGTGAAACAAAAACTGTCGCTCTGTTGTTGCATAAGCCTTCCATTATTGACTTGTAGTACAATGTGTCCTACACGTGCCATCAATCATACCAGAACTGTTTGAAGTGACCTTATCTATATGTATTATCGACAAACACATGACAAGCCATAGAGACTTCTACCAGCATTAATATGGCGCCTCAGAAAGTGCACTCTGTTGCATTACAGACCAAAACTCAAGATACTTATCCTCTTGGAGTGCATGTGTGCCAGCGCTTAGTGGACCTACAAATCTCAAGACGACAGATCATGTGATTAAGATTAGTGATCATGATCAATTTCAGGTAGAGTACGGTGACCTGCTGTAAGCATATTTAGTCGATCAGGGGTTGCGGAAATTTCCGTGACAGCACCCTAACTGTGTTTTTTCTGCTATTCTGATTGCAAAACGAAGTAGTAAAAAGAAAGTAACATGTTTTTCTGCTGTTCTGATTGCAAAATGAAGTAGTAAAAAGAAAGTCACAGTAAAACAAAGGAAACCCAACCTAACATGTAGGTAAATGGAAAATGCCCATCCGAGGTCAGCAAAACGAACGTCAACTGTGATTTGGCTTCATCCTCCAAAGATGAGACAATTTTGCCAAAAGAACATCATCAATCTTTTTTTTCTCAAAACAGAACTACAATAGATTCAACAATTCAACAAATAAGGAAGCTGCAGAGGGTGGCATCGTGGTGCAATGGTTAGCACATCCACCTCACAATTCAGAGGCGCAGAGTTTGATTCTGGCACCAGCCTACCTGTGTAAAGTTTGCATGTTTCCTCCAAGTATTACAGTGAATTAAAAAAAAAAAAAACATGTACGATAGACTGATTGAGCACTCAAAAGTAATGATTGCGTGGGCACATTGCAAAGAGGACGTGGAAGCATACAATTATTTACGAGCGTGACTTTTTCTGTCTTCTCTGCTGTATTTTTAGCAAGTGTAGAAAATCAGAACAGGTTCCCCTCTCTCCAAGCAAAGTTAAGAGGTCAAGAATAAAGTGACATTACTTTTTTGTTAGAAAGGTTTGAAAAAGCAAAAATAAAACCCTTGTTTTGGTTTTCTGTATTTTACACAAAGTAATAGGGCAACAAGTGTAACTTCAGGGATAGTCCGGCATGCATTATTTGTTTTTGCATCGATGCATGGGATGGGAAACGTCGCTTCTACTTACAACCGTTTTTACTAACAAACCCGATTGCGGAACCAATTAAGTTTCTAAGTAGAGGTACCACTGCACTATACACATTTTTACACATAAGCCCAATGGAATCAAGTAATGTAGCTGGCATTTGACATTATATGTCTATTATAAGCTGTCAACTTGTGTTGGACAGGTAGTCCTTGATTCAATTTCGGCAATATCAAGTGAAAAACTGAGCCAAATGGATACTCCTCACAACTTTTGCCAGTAAGCTACATTAACTGGTGTACTCGGACTGGAACTCCTACCTCGGCAAGCAACCAAAAGGCGGTTAGGTCTAACCAGCCACGCATGGAAGCTTTTGGACAGTGCTCGGCCACGGACCATAATTAGCCCACCGCCAATTATATCTAGATGAGATTGGTGAGAAAGTGATAATCAGCGATGTCACAATATTCAAAGTGTTAAAAGTGCCTTGGTATTGTGGTCTTGCCTTGGTATAAAATAATGAGCCGTTCTGCGTTCAGTATGTTGCGACGCAGTGTTGCTACCGCACACTACTTCCTTATTACCTCTATACTGAATACAGCCACCTGATTAGCCGTACAACCGACGTGACTAATCGTCCACATCACAAGAAAAAGACCGATAATTGGCTGGCTGGCTCATGTGACCAAAAGGCAGTGCTTTGAATGTGGAAGTAATGTTAACAAAACACTGGTAGTGCTGGTGGTATATAAATAACTAGATAATTTAAAACGTGTACATAATTACAGAGTAAAGAATCAACACGATTTGCATGCACATTGATCAACACTTCAAATGCACCACACAATGCCCGGTCCAAGTGTCACTTTACGATCTAACAGGTGAGAGGGGTCTCTCACGCTGGCATATATGGCCCTGACGCACTGTTGTCTGGCCGGTAAAGGCTGCCAATGGACTTGTTCTTATGCAAACCGTGCGCTTTAGCTATAGTTACATCCCCGCTGATACCAATAAGACATTTTTAGTAGGAAAAGCTGGGTCTGCCTGATGAAAACCTAATTGTGGCTTGTAATAGGAATGTTGGGAAAATATTGGCCCAGGGCCAAGTTTACTTGCAGACATCTATTTAAAGATCATCTAAACACTTTCAAGTGCTCACCAATAGCTTCTTGAGGCCCACTCTGTCATACTGTCTATGTGCAGAGAATACAAAACAGAGGTGGCCTGGTTTTCTTTGTATGCAACTGGCCGTTGTTATCCTATGAGAGGACAGCATATTGTGAGACCAAAGAGAGGGAACAATGGTGAGAGGAAGAATGGGGAAATAAAAAGCAAAACAAGAACAAGAGGAAAGCAGTCATGTTGTCCTTGTCTTGTATCAAGTCAAGGACCTCATTAAAATGGGGACCCAATCTCAGCAACCCTCCAACACACCTCTCTCATGGCTGTACTCAGAACACAAGCTCGTTGTTACAGCACACGATTTACAAGTGGATACAACAAAACTGTAGAGTATTTGATGGTTTCAATTATAACATATTCAATTATGTTTTCAGAATTTGCTGCGGGCCAATAAAAACTGGCCGTAGTTTGGCCGTAGACACCCCTGGTCTACAGTGATCCTCAAATGCAACGTCCAAACATGACAGCCATTGTTTCTTTCTTTTCACTATTCAGAGGTAATTTCCTAGACAAGCGGTACAGAAAATGGATGGATGGATGGATGGATGGATGGATGGATGGATGGATGGATGGATGGATGGATGGATGGATGGATGGATGGATGGATGGATGGATGTGACAGTATGGTCATTGTCCATCTATTTTTCTTAGAGCGCATATGAACTGTATACATGTCATCATGTCCCAATGATATTCTGAGCTAATTTCTTTATGAATCTGGTAGGGTCACCCATAGCAACCATATTTTAGGTGAGGAACGGTTCAAAAACCCTAATGACAACAAAATGTTGCAGAAAATAACAATATTTTCAGTTATTTTCTGTTGCCCCTTATGGAGCCAGGCCTGAAGGTGAGGTTCAAAGGCGATTGCCTGGTGGCCAGGTCTACATCCATGGAGACCGGCCGGGCACAGCCCAAGAAGCCAATGTGAGTAACATAGACTGAGCACCATTCAGGTCAGGTGCTGTGTGACCTGGGGAGCAGACAAAGGCGGGACCACCAGCTACATAGATTTGCTGGAGGGACTGCTACCACTCGACTAGGTAAGGAACCCAAGCTGGTGTGCGAGGTTGAGAGGTTCCAAGTCATCATAGTCGTACTAACCTTGACAGAGCTTGGGCTCTGGTTCTAGTTCTCTCAAGAAGGGTTGGAACCCCTTCCACTCTGGAGCCGCACATAGTGCAAGGCGCCAAAAACGTGTGGGCATTTCAATCAAAATAATACATGTGCAAACATCTGCTTTTATTTTGAGAAAACAATAACCAAACCAGTAACTGTATCAGTTTCGAAAAGGTTGGTGAGTCCAGCATCCATCCCTCTCTGAATTGCATGCGATATTGCTTAATAGTTGTTTTTTTAATCACTAAACAATACCAAATAAACAACAATAATTGGTTAATCAAAAATAAACGGCAAAAAAATTGGTTATCTAATACACTTTAACGCAAAATTAAATTCTATACAATTATTTTATTAATGATCGAGTAATCAATGGAATAACAGATTATAAAAATATTTAATGTGACATTCCTGCTCTTTTGCTTAAAAATCAAGACAAAGCATAGACACAGAGCTAAATAACTGAACCAAATGGAGCAGGGCTGGCTGCTCCCAAGCATCCCTTCCACAGCTGTGCACCACATTGACTCCATTTGGGAGGTGGTGAAGTTATCCCATATGCAAGGCCTTGCAAAGCTGCATTTCCCATAACAAATGTCATTCATGTCACCGTTGTCATACAGCTATAGCTAACTGCTCTCCCTGGACTCAGAATAATGTTGTTTCTATACTGTGGACTTCCAACCAGCTGCCTCTGGTTCTCCTGTCTGTGATGTCTGAAGGGATTGCCAAGGAAGCACAGTATAATTACACCTAACTGCACGTTTGTCATGTTGCAAAAACTTTTTTTTCCCCCTTCTCTTATAATGATGGGCAAAAGGTTTCCTTAGGTGCAACCAAATCACTAATTTTGTTCTCTTTCATATTGAGCTATTGTTGCCCAGATCAAACAAACTTAAAGTAGTACAGGATTTTTTTTTTCCCTCTCTGCATAATTAAAGTTTTGAATTGTATGGGCAAAACAATCCCGGTTCACTTGCAATGAGACGGTTGAGGCATGTTTACATTGACGCTTTGAAGAGTTGTCAAAATATAACGGGACAATGGCTATGGGTAAAGGATGTGACTATCATCGATTTCTACAAACCTGACCTATTAATGCGCTAATCAAGACTACATTAATTAGGGAAATCATTTTATGAAAAGTCTATATGGACGCATCTTCTTTGCTTAGGGGACAATCAATGCATACATCAGTTTGATACTTGCATATAATCCGCTCACTGAGACTTGCAATATCTATGTTCTTGTTTAGTGTGCAGTGGGTTCAGATATTAATCAAATGAAGCACTAAGAGTAATCGCGTCGGACTGTTTTACCCAAAATATAAGTGTAAGGTGTGACCAAAGAGTGCCACCGTTCCCACTTAAAAGTAAAAAACGTGTTTTTACTAAATGAACTAGTAGAATAGCAGAGCAGCAGTTGCATTTAACGTGGTACGCAAATTACATTAGAGCAATTTTGCAGTTTTGTTATTAATTAAGTTAATGTCATTTGTTTACATTAGGAAAAATTTATGGTACCCAATTTAGTATTGTGCGAAACTAAAACTGTTTCCCAAAACCTTTTCTGGCATGATGGGAGGAGGGAAAAAAACCACTAAATTTCTGCTTGGAAATTTAATCTACTCCAATGCATATTCAACTGAAAAACATCAACAATACACTTGATAGTTGGTATTTTCTTGGCACCCAACTGAGCCTTTTTTGTCAACATTCCTGTGTAGTGAATCCAAACCAGTAAATGGTTCCATCCTCCCGGCAAAAGCACTAACTACTCTCATGTGACTAATGCCATTGTGTAGCTGGGATGTGTGTAGAAGAGAAGGAAAAAAAAAAAAAAAAAAGTGGCGGGAAGTATTGAAGGCATATAATCAATGTCTGAGTGTTGCTGTGCTTCAGTCAAACACGGCAAATGATGTCTTAACCTTGAGTAAGCCGGTGCAATGTGCTCATGGGATCAGATTGGGGGCGGGGTGTCCAATAAGTGGAATTGATTATGCAAGATAAGTATATCAATTAGTGTTCATAATAAACAATGAAGGCGAATGTAACTCCTTTATCAGCGCTAACAACCTGAACCAAGCAAAAGCCGCAGAGAAAACAAAATAGCCAATCCGGTTACATGGTCAGTGGCACTTTTGGAGGGAAGCCACTGCTTGTGTGTGTGTGTGTGTGTTTGCAAGTGGCTTTTTCACACGTCCTCACCGTGACACTGCACGTCGACATCGAGAACTCTGGTTCACCCCACTCCAGCTGTTGGGAAGAGGGCAATCGGAGGGCAGGGAGATCGCTCTTGTCTATTATGACGGGATGAACATCATGCACACTACTATGTAATCACACAGCTCCACTCACAAAGGCTCGGCTTCAAAACCCATCCCACCTAATGGCCAAAGCTTCATACTGCTAACGGGTGCTCAGGGAGGCAATGAGGTTTGGAGTCTATATATCCATGACCCCTGGTTGACTTCGATCCCCGTTCACCTCCCCCTTCATGACCTGGCAATGGCACCGTATTAGGATGGGGGGAGTGGGGTGGTGGGGACAGCGAGACGAGTATGGGATCTCGCTGAATAGTGCACTCTGACAAACATAAGAGAATTGAGTACGCAAATCTCACAAATGGGGTCAGAGCTGGTGCTTAGCAATTTGTCTTGATTTCTTTCCCCCTTCTGCAACTTCACTCGAAGCCTCTCTTGCTCACGCCTCTTCTCCTGGAGAAATCATAACTGTAGGCGATCATGCAAGGCAATGATGCGCCACTGGAAGGCTATGAAAACTGGAGGGAGATCATGCAGAGGCCTTTGTTTGTTGCACACACTGTTTCCAAGCAGTCAGCTCATGCTGTCTACCAATACGTACACACAAATCTAACATAATAAACATCACAGATAGCTACAAGCTCCAGCATAAATAACAGAGCAATCTTAAAACAAGAAACTTCAAAGGCCAGACAAAACAATAGATTCCCCATATTCCTGCCAAAATGTTCTTTCTTTTCTTGACGCATCTAATTTTGATCACTCTGTATAATATCTAAACTCAATTTGTGAATACACAATTTAACTATAAATCATGAAAAGCGATTGATTTGGTAGGTCATCTTTCAAATGATGGTTAGTGGGGCAGCAAGGAAATCAGATACTGAGTCAGACATGGTTGATCTCTGGTCATCTTAGGAAGTGTATCATTCGCAGCTAAGCGGGTCACCATGTTTTACAGAGCTCATGAGTGCATCCCACTCTCTTGGCTGACTCTTTTTTTGTGCCGGCATGCAGCTTTCAAGAAAGCTGGGTGCTTGCAAAGGCACGTCCACTTCCAAAAAGGGCACAGATAAAGACCCGAGTCAGTCAAAACAGTAGCAGGGAGCAGTCTAAGTCCTTCAAGATCTGCTGTGTGCACCAGTTAGCAGGTGACAGACCACAAAGCAAGTTGGAGGGAAAAATGTGAAAAGTCTGCAAAACTTTGTTTCGGGCATACAGTACCTCGGAATGTTCTCATAACTCCATATACGTGGCCCTTACAGGCAGAGGTTTGTAACTGCTCTCTCTGTCTCTGATCAGGTTACAAAAGTGGGTGTGTTCCCGCTCTCCTCTGTCGCCTGCATGTCTGCCTCTCCCGCTCGACAGCGCGTTCTGCCTCTCTTGCTTTCTTCTCACTCCACGGCTCTGCCCCCCTCGCTCTCTCTTTCAGAGGTTTGTGGTTTGCATCAGCCAGTCTCATATGGCACCACTATGCACTACAACATTCTCTTTTGCTCGACTGCGTGGTCCTCCCGTTTGCTTTGCCCGTGCTATGTCCAGACGGAGAACATTGGTGCAGACGGTCCATACTGGCTGGGGGCCATGTGACTTCCTCCCCCCGTTGACCTCTGCTAACAAATGACCCACCAGACGTCTGACAAAGTAGCAACAACACACTTCTATCGTTTGCGCAGACAGTAAGCAACAAAACTTCAAACCACATGCTTTTTTTTTTTTTTTTACTGGCATTCATATAGTTCCAGATAGTTGTAAACCTTGGCAAAATAAATGCCAGGTAAGACAGAGTGGAGTACAAATGTATATTCTGGTGTTTTACTGTCCAGTGTGCTCAGGAGCTGACATGAAAAATGAGTGTCACAGTATTTGTGTTTGTAAGTGTGTGCTTCATGTATTGAAAACGGTTGCAATCTTACCTTGTCCTTCTCATGAGGCAGCAGGCGGACAGGGGGAAGTGATTCCAGGGATACCATGCCAGTGCCGTCATTGTGGGAGCTGCTGCGGCTGATGAACTGAAAGAGTGGACCCTGCTTTGCCACACGTCCATGGGCCACCGCCCTTTTGAGGGCCACCCTTAGCTGCTGGTGGAAGATGCCAGGCCCCATGGAGCCGCTGCCTGACAGGTAGGCTGCCACATCAGCCTGACACTTGAGAAAGCGCTCAATGTTTCTCAAGCAGGAGCCACCTGGTTCGTGGAGGCCCTCCAGTGCCCGCTTGATCAACTTGTTCCAGTCAAGTCCAGGTCTCTTTCCCAAATGGCTTTGGAAGCTTGGACCACTGCTGCCACCGCCGCTGCCACCGCCGCTGCCACCGCCGCTGCCACCGCCGCTGCCACCGCCGCTGCCACCGCCGCTGCCACCTCCGCTGCCACCTCCGCTGCCACCTCCGCCTCCAGAGCTGCCACTCCCTTTGGACTTGGGAAGAGCCACACGTCCAGGGTTCTCAGGATCCTTGTAAGAGTTGAGACCTTTGTTGGTAACCTTAAGGATGGTCCCATCTTTGACGCTCAGTTCTAACTGTTCCAGAATAGTCTTGCGGTCCAGGCCATGGGACATAGAGACAGCATTGCAAATGCGCTCCTCAGACGGTCGCTGCTTCTGTTTCTTGACCTTCTTGATGGCTTCTAGGATCCACTGGGTGTATGTGGGGTTGGCCAGTTTCACCATGACTGCAGTCTCTCAGGGCGCGGTGGCCCTGGGGCCTTCCAACAATCACCAAACAAAAAAAATGTGAACTACGAGCCAAAGACACCTGGCCTGCGCCGAAGCGGCGCCCACTCCTTTGCGTCTCGTGCTTTTTTCTCCGCAGTTTACTATCCCTTGTCCTGGGGCCGCACAGAGACTCCCGCTGAAGTCGCGTATCCACAACGCGGTAGTAAGCAGCTGACCATAGCACAAGCCCCAAAACCAACCACCCAGTAAAATCAGGCCCACCCACTTGTACCAGAGGCTGGTATTAATGTAGGAGAAGTTTTCTTCAACAAAATGTAACAAACAAACAAACAAACAAAAAAAGAACAATATAATAAGGCTGTAATCGCAACTAACCAGTTAGTTTACAGTCACTGGTAAGGTAACCAAACTGTCATTGTGAGTTAGAAAAATTGGCCATGTTCCCCAAGACATGTGTTTTCATGTTAGATTGACAAACGTCTATGTGGGTGTTTGTGATGTATTGTAGTTCTTTCAATTCCCTTGCCTCCACGATATCTTGCCCCCTCTTATCCTTTTTTCCTTTCACTGTTTTTCAACTCCAGCAGTCTGGGCTTCTCAACACCAGGACGGAGTAGATTGGGCTGATCACCCTCATGTCTATTGCACTTTGGCAGCACCACCCTGTAAGACAAAACGTGCAGTCAAAAACACATTTAAATAGAGCATCAATTCATACAGACATATGGGCAACGCAAAGAAGGAAACAAATAAACCAACAGTGGTACACCAGGAACTAACATAGGTATATAAACAGTCTTCCTTGCACTGCTGACAATGACTTCGAGTAACATGGCCAATCCCAAATGTTTCAGAAAGCTAAAATTCTTCATCACATTTTCAATTGTTCCTGTATTTAACACTACCAGCACCTACAAAAAGAAGTAATAACCACACAATCTATAGATGCTATTTTACCCTGTAGAAGCAAATAATAAAAAGTGGCATCAAGTATTTATAAAACGTGCAATATAAAGCTGACCATCTGCTTATTTTGTTCGGGAACCAAAATACAGTGCAGTCAAAACATACAGTTAGCAAACATTAGCTGAGAGGCTAAGTTAAAAAAAAATAAAAAATAATCAAAGCTTGGTCACTTTCCCGCATTGCTCAAGTGTTTCCTGGTGTTTTGTTTACTTTCACTGGTACATGAAGCAGCCAAGTGTGTGACAACAAGGCTTCCCGCGAAATGCTGTTGTTTAGCAAGCTAACGTTAACAGCTAGCCAGTGTGCTAACGTTACGACTGTGTTACTAACGTTACTCGTCAAGTCAAAACGTAAACAGCGACAAACACACGGCTAGCATGTTAGAACAGCAGTCCAAAATAAGCTATCTCCTTCTTTTCTAACCACAACAACGGCATCGCGACAACCACGGCCAATAACCTCAATTTGAATGTCGTTCTCTTATTAACGTAAGATCGCGGCCTTGTATCGGGCACAATGCAACTTGCGGACGGTCATATCAGCCAGCGGCCAAGTGCAGGAATTAAGGCAAACATCGTGCACCGTTTCTCATTGAACGGCCCGCGGTTTTCAAGCTTCGCCGCGTGAGAGGATCCACTGACCGCTTCCAGTCTCAACGCGCGATCCCCACCTCGCTGACGTCCGACGTCCGCCCTCCGCCACCAGCCTCCCTCCCACGTACTAACACTCCGCCAGCCTGTAGTGCGGCGAAGACAAGGCCGCTGGAGCCCAGCGGCTAGGCCTCGACTCCCCCTCTCTGTTCCCCCCACCCCGCCCACCCTCCTCAGCGCCCATCAGCCCTCCGTACCCCTCTCTCCTTCCTCTCGAGGTCCCCCTGAAAAGCTCGCGCTCCGGTTCTGGTTTGCGAGGGGGTGGGGGGTAGTGGGGCGGGGGGGCAAATCTCCGATCGAGATACGCTGTTTACAAAAGACCGCGGAGCCCCTCCGTCCCGTTTATGCTGTTACTCACCGGAATTCCGTGTCGATCCGCCGGGGGAAGGGTTCCAAAACCGCGCAGAACGGAGACAACAACAAGCCTGAAAACGCAGCCAGAGACCAGAGGCTCTCGAGCCGACGCCATCTTTGAGTGAAACGGAGCACGGCGGTGGGGGAGGGGTAACACTGAACCGTCAGGCTGGGCCAAGGGACCGTCTGCATGGTGCGAGGCGAACATCCAGGGGAAGGAACATTCACAGCAAGACGGTGGGGGCGGCGGCGCGCGCTGTTGCTATGAGAGGGCTACGGATATTGCCTGGGCACGTGAAATGGAAGAAAGGGACAGATGGTGGTGGTGGTGGTGGTGGTCTAGGGGGGGACAAACAGTTGAGGTAATCTCACAGTCTCTGTTGTGCCACAGCCGCACTGGAGATGATTCAAGGGAACGTCTGCATTTTTCTTCGCGGTTGCAGGGGGATCAAATCAAATCAATGCCAATGAGCATGCGTTTAACGGTAGAGGGTATTTAAAGATCAGAGTGAGACCAGAGAAAGATTGACAAATGTATTCAATCCAGAAATGATCCAAATTGTAAGAGTTATCTACATTGCACGACATGGGAAAGTATGTCATCCATCCCCTCGCTCTGCAGAATACTGTAGTCCGCTGATGTACAATGTCGATTACCCAACACAATATGGTTTTTCCACTGAAGAAACAATTATGTTAACTGTCTTATTCATTAAATGACAGGCTGTTTCATGTTTAATTAGAAACGTGTACCGTAAATGTTCACGTTCAAGGTATGCAAGAAAAAATCTACATCAGAATCCCTCCCAAGAGAATATGATAAATATAACAAAATGTGATGTAAAATAATCATCATCTCGGCCCCGCTTTCCTGTGTGGCATTAGCATGTTCTTCCCATGTTCACCTGTGCTTTTCCTTCCATATTCCAAAACAAAAACATTCGTGCGAGATGATTGATTTCAGGGGATGATGCGATTGTTATTTTTATTTTAAATTACTGGACAGACTGTAGCACTTATGGTTTCCTCTAGATTGCTGTTTATTGTGATAATAATAAACAGATATAATAATTGAAAAAGAAGTCAATAAAAATAGTTTCCTTAATTATGGCAGAAGTTATTTTCAAATGGTGTTTGGGGACAAAAACATCCTCACACTTTTCTGGAATTTTATTGAATACAAGACAACTTGCAAATTTGCTACAGATTTTGACAAGAAACATGATCTGTTTAAGCAGACCACATAAAATGATGTGACATCCCAAATCCGGCCTTTCCTTTGCCCCAAATTGCCTTTTGACGTAAATGTGGTTGTGAATGGTTATTTGACTGTATGTGTTCTGCAATTGGCTCCCAAAATGTCAAGGGTGTCCTCAACCTTTTGCACAAAGTCAGCAGGGATAGGCTCAAGTTCTCCCTCAACCGTATTAAGGACATGGATGTTTAATGAGTCGACTGATGAGTTCACTGTGCCAGTGTGCAGCTCTTAATTATGATAATAAATATAAGAAACATAAATGTGAACATGGTATCGTTTTTGTAGCATCAGTTTAATGTGCAAATTATGTATTGACATTAAGGTCATCTTAAATTCACATCATGCATGTAATTCTCCAAAATTCTGAAATAATCTACAAAATGCATAACAAAAACATTAGCGTGTGATTAAAAGAGGTGCTGTCATAGTAATCATAACTAAAATAACAAAATTGATTCTTGCAACAATTTCCCTTTAAGTTACAAAGCTACAATAGGGAAACATTAATTTAATCAAATCAAATAAAACAATTTTCACATCAACACAGAACAACCTGGATTTGGAAACTCAGAGCCTTCTTGTTCAATTATCTCCGAAAGCTCATAACCCCTCCAGGTAAAAATTCAATCATCTGAAGCTTTTGAGTAAAGCCGTGTGCATGGCACTCCTCAGAGACATACAACAGAGTCTCTTATGGGGAGCAATTAGACATGAGTTTTCCCATGTTGGTGGTATCTTGTGAGAGGGTGAGCTGTTATGGTTTGACAAAGTGATCATCAAATTAAAGTGCCAGGGCCGCAATTAAATTGCTGTTTATCCGGTAGAGACTACAGTAGTTATTGGGGGGACAGATAAATCACTTCTACAATGACAAGGCACTCATTATACTTAATGCACGTGTTATACAGATAAATAACATGGTCATCTTACTAGATCGCCTCTTGAGGACCCACATAATACATTAGCGTGTACAGATTGACAATACTCAGGAGAAGCTAACAGATGGACAATACTCAGGAGAAGCCTACACCACCTCTATCCAAAGATGAATAAATAATGGCACACGCCATGATCCGCAGCACAAACTGCCCAACGATATACTGCAATAAAACAGGCAGCAGGAAAACAGACTGGAAAAGTTTTAGATTCTTCACATGCGTCGCACGAGTTTCTATATTGATAGTTATAGGACATGTTAATGTTGGGTTTAGATATACTGTCCATTAGTCATTTTTTTAACAGTAGATGAAGGAGATGAAAACTTTTCATGTGGGGTTCATTCTCATATCAGATCAATGTAAAAAAAAAGAAATAAAGAAAAGCCTTAAGTCATAATTTCCTTCCACTTCCACATAAATGTTTTGGCGTACACAATCTGGCATGCAGACAAGGAAATAAATCATCACAGTCTTTCTTTAATCTTCTTAATCCCTCCTTTTAACATTTCTATTCTTTGTGCACCCACCTGCTCGAGTGGTGGAGATATTTTGTGGCCTATTTCAAGACAGTTTCTAAATGATGATCGCTATTTGTCTCACTTCTTTTTGCAGGTGCATGTGAAATCCTGCACTGAGTCATGGCTTTAAAATAGAATTTGACTAATTTGCCTGTTAAGATTCAGTAGATGCTTATAGATTGAGTTCATCTAAAAGGTTGGACATTCATTGTTTAAACAAGTCTAATAAACTTAATAAAATCGTACTGAAATTGTGACACCTGACAGTTTTCGACATCACAATTACTGCACGGAAGCCAATATAGACCCAGCACATTTGACACAGGAAAATAATGAAATCAAATTTTATTGCCTGAAGGGGCTGTAATTTGCTGAAGAACAGTTCTGGGCGTACCCTGCCTCTCACTCATGACCCAAATAAGGAAAAGGTCCATTTTTATTTCTTGAATTAGTAACCACTAGTTGGAAATTACTCAAGATATTTTTGAAAATAATGTATGTTCCTAACACTCTGGACAACCTTTTATTTACCATTCAAAAGAATCCTAGTAATGTTACATTAATTTTCTATTTTCCTGCATAAAATTGAGGTGAGGGCGGCTCGGTGGCGCACTGGGTAGCACGTCCGCCTCACAGTCAGGAGGGTGCGGGTTCGATTCCACCTCCGGCCCTGCCTGTGTGGAGTTTGCATGTTCTCCCCGCGCCCGCGTGGGTTTTCTCCGGGCACTCCGGTTTCCTCCCACATCCCAAAAACATGCTTGGTAGGCCGATTGAAGACTCCAAATTGTCCCTAGGTGTGAGTGTGAGTGCGAGTGCGAATGGTTGTTTGTCTCCGTGTGCCCTGCGATCGGCTGGCAACCGGTTCAGGGTGTCCCCCGCCTACTGCCCGGTGACGGCTGGGATAGGCTCCAGCACTCCCGCGACCCCCGTTGGGACTAAGCGGTTCAGAAAATGGATGGATGGATGGAAAATTGAGGTGAAGTCAAAAGAGGGACCGACCGATCCTGGTGTAACTACAACACTATGAAGAAGGGACATGAATGGTTTTGAAAACAGAATCTAGTCTCTAGCTTTCTTGTGTCATTATCAGATAACGAGTCACCAAATAATTGGCGTACAATTTTGGATTTGGCCATCTCATGTTTGGTTCTGGATGTTGATGAATGTGAATATTGGTCAATAATTCTGACTTTAGCTGACAATGTGTCTAATTGCGTCCAACTATGCAATTTCATGGGTCTACACTGACGGGCTGCAGCTATGGAATGCGTAAAGCAGCAAAGAAGCCCATGCTGACCACAATTGGGAGTTCCGTACCACTTTTTTGGAGTGCTGCTCTTTGATTAGGGTGAAGCAGTGTCCATGACTGCTTTTTTTGTCTGTGTGAATCTAGCAAGCTTCCTGCTAGGCCTGGCTCATTACCAAATCCCCCAGATCTCAAACCAGAGTGAAGCCTCCTCTCCTGAAAAGAGTTGAAATGTACAACGGAAATTTCCAAGCCCAGTCAGACCAAGAGCGTGCCCCCACCAATACAGATACAGCACTATCCTTACCCCGCCCTCCCTGTGACCCATGCTCCCTCCCCTGCCCGAAATCGAAAGAGACAGACAGCAGCTGGAAGGTGAAGCACAGCTTGTTGTACCTCCGGACTGCTTGCTCCAACTTCCCGTCTGCTTCTTCAAATCGGCACCTCCTTCATTTTCTGAAGTGCACTAGACCCCCACAGATTACACCTGTTCATCTGACACAAGTGGCAGAGAATTCTTGGCCTGACAAATCAATGGTGCTGCTGTGGTTAACGCTCCTTTAAGTGGCTGTGCACTTGCAACAGGGGCCTTTGACAAGTGCATTAACATGAACTAATGGGTGCGACTTTAACACCATTAAGAACAGGAGATAAGGGAGCGTTTATAGCGGTAAACTCTATCTATCTATCTATCTATCTATCTATCTATCTATCTATCTATCTATCTATCTATCTATCTATCTATCTATCTATCTATCTATCTATCTATCTATCTATCTATCTATCTATCTATCTATCTATCTATCTATCTATCTATCTATCTATCTATCTATCTATCTATCTATCTATCTATCTATCTATCTATCTATCTATCTATCTATCTATCTATCTATCTATCTATCTATCTATCTATCTATCTATCTATCTATCTATCTATCTATCTATCTATCTATCTATCTATCTATCTATCTATCTATCTATCTATCTATCTATCTATCTATCTATCTATCTATCTATCTATCTATCTATCTATCTATCTATCTATCTATCTATCTATCTATCTATCTATCTATCTATCTATCTATCTATCTATCTATCTATCTATCTATCTATCTATCTATCTATCTATCTATCTATCTATCTATCTATCTATCTATCTATCTATCTATCTATCTATCTATCTATCTACACTTCGCTCATCCTGCTCAAGTCACGGGGGTGCTGGAACCTAACCCATCTGACATCGGGCAAAAGGCAGATGACACCCTGAACTGGTCGCCAACCAGTCGCAGGGCACACATAGAGACATATAACCAGTCACACCCACATGTACACTGAAACTGAGCTTGAATCGATCCCATGCTGTTAAGAGTCGGCTCGTTCCCTCCCATAATCACGAAAATGTCCAATTGTACCTGTGTCACATCTAGGAAAATAGCAAACAAAAGCAAATTGTTCTTTAGTTGGCATTGATTGCGATTGTGTGTGTATGTCCTTTACACAAGCAAAGAGAGTTTAAACCTACTTTGAGTGGATGAGCCTATTTACTCAACTGCAGAGAGTACAAATCCTTTATTGAATTAGACAACTGTTTGACAGAAGGCATTCATTTGTACAAAGGCTTGAATAAGTGTGGTGCTCGACACTTTGCTGTTCATTGAAATGCTCGATACAATGAGAACGAAATGTGTAACTGGCCCACATAATCAGTTACTATTCATGTGTCCTTCCTATTAGAGTTTTAAAGCAATAATTTGTTCCTAACTTTTCCTCATGTCCCTTATCATTGAAGCACCCCAGTCTTCAACTACAAAACCTTTTTCAAATTAATTAAGACCAAACCAATTTCTACTCTTGATGATACACATGAAGTGGATCACAAGAGGGAGATGCAACAATATTTGCTGCGCTGATCTGCACACTCATGTTCGATTAAATGAACTATTTTGAAATATACTGTAATTTTTTCCCCCTCAACGTTGTGATTGCAATTTAATATGGGATTATTATTTTCAAGGACCTCTTCCCATTATTTTTATAACACGTACAAGCAATAAACAAATATGTATTACAAAGAACAATATCACATATATTATGCAAAAATGTTTGGTTTTGTAAGATGTGTTTACACTAACACAAGGGCAAATGAGCCATGCATTTTTTTTATCTCCTTTAATTAGAATTATTAATTCACTTATCATTTTACTTGCAGGCTATCAATAAGACAACTTCTTAAAATGCTACCAAACACTTCACTTCTGTGTTTTGTGACACAACGTACATATGTGGACTGCACTAAGAACTGAACTTAACTGAATAAAGAAATTAAATGTACAGATGTATGGGCGGAAAAAAAGATGACCATGATGAAGATGTCCCCTGCTGTCCAAATTGCACCTTTGCAATTTCACTATTGCATTCTTCTGCATTGGGATGTCGATTTGAATTTGATTAATTGTTAAGCCCTACAAGAAATACAAATCAAATTTGAGTGTAGTATACCAAACCAAACTCTACTGCCTTGTAAAAACGTGGCTTTAGTGTTGCAGCTGTCTACTAGTGAAAAGGGAAAAAAAGTATTTGTCATCTTTTCATTCCTTTTCTATACCGGGTATCCTCATTAGGGTTGTGGGTGAGATGGATCTTATTTCAGCTGTTTTAGGGTGAGAGACTCATCAATAAATGAAAATAAATCTGATCATGTTTTATTAATTTTTTCATTTGATTAGATCACAGGTGTCGAACTCAAGGCCCGGGCGCCAGATACGGCCCGCCACATCATTTTATGTGGCCCGTGAAGACAAATTGTGCAGCAAATTCATGTCTCATTGCTAGAATTGCAAATTGTCTTCACTTTTAATATATATTTTTTAAATATTTGACCAGTTTTTACTCATCTGGTTTGAAATCGAGTTATTTGTCAGTTTGTTTTGTAGCTTTTACTGTATAGAATATGAGGTGCACATACATTTATTTGGGTTGACAGTCATAATGGCCCTCCGAAAGAAGCTATGACTACAATGTGGCTCGCCAAAAAAATGAGTTTGACACCCCTGGATTAGATGATACTATATCAATGTACCAACAATAGCAGTTAGTAAAAAAAACACAAAAAGGGACACAAATATAGGATGAGCACAACAATGGAATGTGTCTCACATGCCATCTTGCAGGCTTTTAAGAAGAGGTAAACTGGAATGCTCCAACATAACCTAACAAAAAAAGGCCCAGAAACTTGTATCAAATGATTGAACCACAATCTCCAAAAAAAAAAAAAAAGAGGAGCGCCAATGGTGAGCAAAGCCAGACGACAAAACAACGTAGGTACTGAGAAGCTGGATAATTAAATGCCCTCTTGACCTTGGTTGATTCTGGAGATGTGTTGTTGTACCTTGCAAAAAAAAAAAAAAGACTAATATTTCTCCTGCTCTGCTGCACCACGGAAGCATTTTTCACACATTCACACTACAAACAATGCTTGAGTTATATGACTGTTTGGTCTACAGACCTCCCAGGTCCAAGAGCAACAGCTCTGTAGTGTTTGCAGAGCAGGATGTCTCTTGACAACAATGCAGCCTCCAGGATTCTCTCACACATTCTTGTGGCCCTGCTGCTCGGGGGAACTTAACCTCATGGGCTCAACAAGCTTTGTCTACTTCTTCATCTCCTGCCACTACCATAACCCCCCTCCTTCCCGCTTCTTCCCAGTTACTCCCCCCCCCCCTTTTTTCAAAAGAACCACAGACTTACACGAGATCTTCTTTAACAACTCCATTAAGAAGCATGAGAAAAGATGTTAAAAAGAATGTGGTTAATCGGTTTGTAGTCAACGTAAATGATAGGACTCCTTAATTTGATTAGCATGAGCCAATATGATTGCATTTAAATGAGATACCAAGTAACGTGCTCTTAAATCACTGCAGACTAATGGGAGCATAAGTTGTTCTCGTGACTGATGAAGCCGACACACTCCTCAATCAAATTACAAAGCGAGTAACGATCGGTGCAGCTCTAATGTCAACTGTGGCGAATCAGTGTTTAATTCAATACATTCTCTAATTGAATAATTGGCTTTCTCTCTGTGTAACGATATTCATGTTTGTCTGCCTCTCGTGCAAGCAGGAGGCTGCTGATGGAGCCTGTTATGTCATCACAGTGAACTACGTTAAACACGCAGATGATGCTGAGAGTAACGGTAAAAAATGGTTTCATTCTCTATAGATGACAACCACAGAGGGTTTTCGATGTATTTTTCCATTTAAACACAGACAATAAAGAGGAATATGCGCAAGTGGCGATCCCACACAGAACAAGATTGAAGGGATGGATGGCTTTGTGTTTAAAACATACATTTTTTTGTGGCGACAGCAAATTTAAAAGGCACATACACTTAGTTGATGAAGGTCTTAGGACATGCACTTTAGTCAATTATTATAAAGCTGTTTGACTTTACAAGTTTTGGGTAGGTCTTCATACCATGTGCAAAGAGGCCTCCACACAATTCCCATGCTGATGAATTTTCATCTTTGAGGTCAAAAGTCGAAGGAAGCGAATGTGAAACTCGTCACGGCATATGCAGCAACGTGGCCCGGGGCTACGAGTCCTTCCTTGACCCGCAGATACAACAACAAGTCCTTTTACTGGACAAGCCACAGAGATAACACACACACAATTCTGCCGTCATAATTAATGACCTGATTTATTTAACACTGACCCAAACATCAGTTCGTTTATTTATTTTACTATGTCAATGTAGGGGTTAGCACATCTGCCTCGGAGTTGAGAGGACCTGAGTTTGAATTTCAGTTCAGGCCCTCCTGTGTAGAAATAGAGAAAAACATTTTAGTCTGATTCAAGCAGTAATAAATGTCATGGCAAGCCATCATTAACCTCCGGAGCGATGCAGACTGTCATCCCTGTCACTTTAATGATCAACAAAATTCTGTCTTTTTAATACTATGACTAGTGTGAAAATCAGCATCGTAAATTTGTAGCAGGGGTGCCTTCACATCCATTCAGCAGGAAGCTGGCAAAGTTAATTATAAGGTTGTCTAGCTCGTTACTTTCCATGCTTGGCTGCCAACTGTCTTAAGGCCACATATTGTTGACTCCACAATGATTTTGTCTCACATGGATGGATTTTGACATTATTGCGCGATGACTTGCTGTGCTGAAGCTTGTCCCGGGAGATCGACCCAATTAAAGCTTATTTAAACACCAAGAGGGAGCAGGACTGTGGTTTTTCTGATGATGCAACAAGCAGACGGGAGGAAAAGTATGCCGCACACACAGAATACAGCATAGATCCACACCTGCAGGCACTACAGATGGCACTGCAGATCTGAGTAAACTGAGAGGAGAGATGAACTGCATGATGCAAGGACCAGATAATAACAAAAGGCATCTTATGATGTGCACTACTAATAACCTCATTAAGATGTACAGTGGGTACTGGTGGTTCACTTTTTATGGAGAACATTGAATGCAGCATTTAGGGGAAAAATCTGGGTTACGTTTTCCAATGCATTTTTGTTCATTTTTGGGGTCAGCTCCGTCCCTATCGCCCTGATAGACAGACACGGATGACTTTCAAATGATTAGTGAGTGTGTGATCAAAGAAATTGCATGCAAAGCTTGGGTGTGACCCTTTCTTACAAGCAGCACACATTTGAGTGAAGGACGCACAGCGCAAGGTAAAAAAAAAAAAAAGAAAAAGTCCAGTGCTTTTTGGCTCATCATGAAATCCCATGGAAAATTCCAGCTGCAACCACAGTAGCCACTGAGTGTTTATGTGAAAAAAAGCAGTCACTTATGTTGAACACAGTGTGTTTTGTTCAGGCATGCTATGACATTTAATATATTTTAGACAAGTTTGTTAATCGTGTAATATGTCTCGTCACCGTGGGATAGAGAAAACGTAATTTCGGTCTCTTTGTGTGTTGTGACGTGGAGAGATTGACAATAAAGCTGACTTTGACTTTTTGAATGCTGCATCATATTTTTTGCTTTTTACTGTGTATGTATGTATATATATATATATATATATATATATATATATATATATATATATATATATATATATATATATATATATATATATATATATATATATATATATATATATATATATATATATATATATATATATATATATATATATATATATATATATCCATCCATCCATTTTCTGTACCGCTTAGTCCCCACTGGGGTCGCGGGCGTGCTGGAGCCTATCCCAGCCGTCATCGGGCAGTAGGCGGGGGACACCCTGAACCGGTTGCCAGCCAATCGCAGGGCACACAGAGACAAACAACCATTTGCACTCGCACTCACACCTAGGGACAATTTGGAGTGTTCAATCGGCCTACCAAGCATGTTTTTGGGATGTGGGAGGAAACCGGAGTGCCCGGAGAAAACCCACGCGGGCCCGGGGAGAACATGCAAACTCCACACAGGGAGGGCCGGAGGTGGAATCGAACCCGCACCCTCCTAACTGTGAGGCGGACGTGCTACCCAAGTGTATATATATGTATACGTAGTATGTGTATGTGTGTATATTAAACGATTAATCAGTGATATATATATATGTTTAAATATAATTTCCCTTAATTTTGCTAAAAGTGTACCATCAAACTGATGCCTCAATCAGGGAAAATTCATTTAGCATAATGTGACACTACTGTATACACTAATCCCCCTGATGTGTCAAGTCACAGTGATACAAAGGGCAACTTCCCTTACGAGGCACACAGTGCACACCTTGTCGAGACGTCCGGACGCAGCTGTTAGCAGCAGACCTCAGACAGCTGCAGACACACTGGGCCAGCAGAGCAAACAGAGTAACTGCGAGACGGTTGTGTTGTCATCTCGCCTTTGTTTGTTTGCCTCCTCCTGCTGCCTTAGGCCCTGTAGGAGAGCTGCGCCGGGCTTACGGCTCCTGCTCCGAGCATCAATAATGGAGAGCTCGCTGCATGGAAAGCACTGGGGCGGCAGGACAACTTAATACCATTCAGATACTAATTAACTAATTGAAAGGCCAGGGTTTGTAAATCTGCAAGGGCAAAGAACCGATTAAACGTCTTTGTGTCCGAACAGACGGCATGCGACCGATTTAAAATGGGGGGCAAAAAAAAAAGAGTGCAGAGGGTATGAAATGTTGTGTCTCATACAGTGTATGTCATGATTAATGATTTGATTGGGAGGTAATCAGCAAGTACATCATTTCTGTAGTTAAGTCAGTTTTTCAAGTACCGTATTTTTCGGACAATAAGTCGCGTTTTTGGTGTTGGATTTTGTCAAATAAAGTTCCCCCAAAATGCGACTTATATATGTTTTTTTTCCTATTTATGGTGCATTTTATGGCTGATGCGACTTGTGCTCCAGAGTGACTTTTAGTCCGAAATATACGGTATTTGTTTCTAATGCCTTTTTACTATTACTCCCTCCATTTTTCAGTGCTTTAGTAAATAATCTACAATTAATTGATTATGATTGATTAGAAAATCATTCTGATCACTGATTAATCATTTAAACACCTTGCTTAAAACTGTCCAGTCTTTGATTATTCAGCCTCATGACAGTAAATAAGATTTTTGTGGGCATCTTTGTGTTAAATCAAAACACATTTACAACTGCTTCTATGTTGGAAAACAATGATCAACATTTCACCTATATTCTGACACAATACGGATCAAAATGGAATAATAACTGATTCATTGTATGCTAGTGCATTTTCTGTTCTGTCAATGCCGTATTCAAAAGGATGGAAATTAAGACCTGGAAAAAAACATATATATGTATGCGGCTGGTATTTTTAGACAAAAGTAAAATGCATGAATATCATTTATTTTTATATGACATGTAAACAAAGCAAAGCCTTAACATTGGCTATTGCTTCCACTTGTAGCTCTGTGATGGCATTTTGTGCGGATAGAGAAAAAATACATTTGAGATGTTTTAAGTTCCCACAGGTGCAATGCAATAGTATTCGTGGTCATTCAATCACATGAGGAGGAAGGAAGTTGCCCTTATAACTACCGGATTCTCAACTTTAGTAAAACTGTGGAAATGTGGTGTATTGACTTCTTTAAAGTATCACACTACTTACATTCTTGCATTAAGAAAAACAAGCTTGCCACATGATTTCTTATTTCAGTAGTGGCATTTATTGAAGGGAAACAACATTTTTTTTACCCAGTTTTGTGCTTAATTTTAGTCATTACTAATGGAATTAAATCTACTTTGTTCTGTGCAACTATCTGTACTTTTTGAGCATAGAATGTGAATGCGTGATGACTGAGGCAGTGTGTACAGGGCCACAAAACTCCAATAGTCAGGACCCTTGGCCATCCAAATGGTCCTGGGAGCACATGTATGGGAAGCAATAGAAAGAAAGCATTTCTGAAAGTCCTTCTCTCCAGCTGTCAGACCCTCTCCATGTCCCATGGGGGGTTGCCACGGTGACAGGAGGCCACATGTCTTGGGGGCGTCGTCTTTCTCAAAGGACCCCATTGTTCTTGTGCTAAGCCGTCTTCACTATGCCCGTCTGCCAGGGATGGTGGCTTCGGCTTCACACCCCTCACTCACACGTACGGACACAAGGGCTTCTATAGAGGTGCACCATTATGCCTGCAGACTTTCACAACACAGCAGCCTGTTTGCAGTCGTGCCAAGTTTGACCCAGCCAATAAAGGTGCCCACACATCATGCGATTTGAACAAATACAAAATGCTCACGCTTTTCTTCTTTTAATCTAATAAACTGACTTATACAAATGAAATTATTACAACTAAATTATTTTTATGAATTGCAGTTCATTCATTTCTTTCTGACTTTCACGTGTGAAGCCTGACACGCAGCACTTCATGACAGCCACTGGATGGCACTAAAGTCCTGCTGCGTCACGTCAGAAGATCAGAGCCCATTCGTCTAGTTGCAGATGGCAAGGCCTTGTTTGGCATTCAACCACAAAATGAGGACCTTGGTGTCCTTCAGGCAAGTGAAGTGACTCGGGCTTGATGTAAAAGTGGAGAGACAATTACACTGTGATGGATATATCACGCTTGTGCATATCTCTAGAAGCTCACTGTCCTGAATGTGAAACTCAAGTTGTTTCTACTCTCTCTGCTAAAATCACTCTAAAGTGGACTGAACTGCTTGTGGGAGAGCTGCTTTGAATCTTAGAGAGGTCAGCACTCAACTCCTTTCATAGACCAAAACGAGGACTGATTTTTACTCTCTACTCCTTTGTGAATTTTTTTCAAGTTGCATCTCAACAATTTTGCATTGATAAGCTTTTACTTCAACAGCTAAATTAAAAAAGTCAAACTCATTAAACAAATAGAGGAAAACCTTTTTAGAAGATTCATTCCACCCTAAGAGTTAGTTACATCAAAATGTTTTCAAAAATAGTTTCATAGGTACAATTTGGGAGATGGTGAATTTAAACTGATGGAACAGTTGGTTTCACATAGGTTTGCTTTTCACCACAACTCCTAGTTACCCCAACAGCAGAGAATGACTCAAGGGCTCATTTAGCCCTTCCTGCCATTTCTTTCACATTAATCCAGTAGCCTCTAACCTCGTCTGACAGATTGGTACTGCACTAAGGCCGTCTTCATCTACCCACTAAGAGAAAATATTGACTCATTGAGACTGGATCTAGTGAGAGGGGAAATGCGTGGTTGGATATTGATTGAGAGGAGGTCAGCATAAATGATTGGGCTCTCTGTATATTGAGTGGCTTGCATAGACGAATGATGCAAAGGATTGGTTAAGGAGAAAGAATCAGCACTTTAATCCCATAAAACAACAACCTTGCAAAACAGGCAAATTAATTCAGAAGGAATAACGATATGATGCAAGTAATATTTGAGTGGAATGCAAAAACTGTCAAAGTACGAGCAAGTGGCGTGCTCAGTGTCCTCAGACAGTGGCGACTGGTTAAATAATCGAACTGAATCTGCGATTCTGCATCTTCTTGACGGTTCTTTTTCTTATTTCAGGTGAGATCCGAGGCACCCAGGCCAGACCAGAGTCATTATCTGTGTTCCTTTGGTTCCGTAGGCTGCGGCGCACTGAGCGCTGTCCCCTGCATTTGAAGACATCCTCAAAATTGAAGTCAGCCTTCCAGGAGGCCGGGCCACAGTCGACTTGTGCCTCCTCTTCAGGAGATTCACACGATGAATTACTGTTTGTTTTGGGCTGTGTTGTTGCTTCCGCTTGAGGTTGTTCCTCTGCCGGGTTCACAGAGCGCCCCAAGCATCTTGACATATCTTGAGCCTGCTGGGTTGTCCGGGGGGACGTGCTTGTCAAGGCCACTGTACTGGTTTGTTCTTCTCCTAACAAGCAGGCTGAGGTGGAGCCTTCAACGACCAAATGACAACAATCTGAATTTGGATCTGCGTGTGCGCTGGTTGTGTCAGCAAATATTAGGGTGCAATGTTCTGCAGCATCATCCGACACTTGTTCTGATGGGCCGTCTATTGACCCCGCAGTGTTTGTAGTGACCTCTTCTTCATGGTTCTCGCTTTCCTTCTCATCGGTCTGCATCTGAGGCTCCACACGTAGCAGATCGTGCATTGAAACTCTGCCCTTCCTTAATCCTCGCCTTGTGGTCCTGGGCCTTGATGAGGACCTGTTAGTCCCTGAGGCTTTTTTGCCAGAGGACCAGGGCGCTTCTGATGAACTCTCACCAATACACACTGAAGTCCCGGGGCCACTGCTTTCTGACTCACTGGCGTTATTCTTCAAGTATGCATTTTCATCTGGGATTATTGGGAGAAATCAACAGCACGACAGGAACTTCACTACTTCTGGCTTCACAAATGTCAAGATTCATAGAGTTCAAATCGGACATGTTCAGAAAAATTTACTTATTGTTTGTATGCAAAAAGTTGTGTCTGCAAAGTGCCTGTCAGGTGCGCAATGAAAAACCTGTTACCCAGCAAGTACACTAAAGTTAAGCTAAGTAAATAAAGCATGAACCTGCTCCTCATGCTTTTCAAATTTAACGTGTTTTGAAATTGCTTCATTGGAACCAAAAGTGGCTTCACTGATTTAATCCCAGAGAAAAATACAATGTTAGGTAAATTGTTCAAAAGAGGAAATTTTGCTAATAATTAGTCAACTCCAATTTAGGATAGAAGCCTCTATTGTTTATATCAATATTTTTATGTGTGGGGAATTGTGTTGGTTCTGCTGTGCCACAAATGTAACATCAGAGATGGTAACACAACAGTCGCTTTTCTATTACGTCATTCTTGGGCCTCTGTCGTTGTTTTGAAATTGATATAATCGTGCATAGAATGTAAGTTAATTTGATACCTCTTCATATTAAAAATAGGGTTGTTTGTATTTTTAAGAGAGACTTTTCGCTATCTTACGCCTGAGAACAGTTATAAATTGTGAATACAAGTCTCCTTGAAGTGATAGCTGTAGATGTGAGAGGCCTTTCACTTAATAATATAGGCATAAACTTAAGTGCGTCTTAATCATCATACCAGGTTTAGAGGAGCATACATCTTACCTGCACAGCTAGTAGGGAGACAGCCCTGTGCTGCTACTGACTGGAACAACTCTATGATGGGACTGAGGCTAGGATTCTTGGATGCATATGTTCGAGAGCCGTAAAGAGAAACGTTGACTTCCCTTTTCCACCGATTTGCTGCTGCTTTAGAGGCCAGCTGTGGGGACAGAAGGTGCTGTATGAATGCAATTAAAAAAAAACAAAAAAAACAAACACTCAAATATAATTTTGTAATTCACGGGGAGTCATCAGTAATTAATTTACAATGAAGTGTGGCATAGTCGCTCGCTAGCCTAATGGATACATACAGTATAATGGATGGCAATTTTCTGAAACTTTGTATGTCTGTGCCTCCTGTGAGGAGGGTGAACACATCACATGCATGTGAGCACTTCTGCAACATTAATGCAGATGCATGATAGTGGGTGCATGGTCCATTTAGACCATTTTCATTTTTTAAGAGGAGGAATAAGTACAGTTCTTGTTACAAATTGACGAGGACTATTTGTCTGTCTCCAAGAATACACACTCATTGTACTGGTAAATGTTACTCACGTATATCGTGATACCTATATAACATAATTTATATCAATCCAGGCCTCAGTGTTAAATTTCTCATACAACCACGACTGGAAACACATCTTTTGTTCATTGAAAAATACTCCTTATGGGGCATGAATGTGTGTGTATATATATATATATATATATATATATATATATACACACACATTCATGCCCCATAAGGAGTATATATATATATATAAGATCTGTGTACCACAAGACTCAATAAACTCACTTTAATCGTCTCAGAAGGCTTGGCAGCAGAGCGTGTCGACCTCCTCACAGGCTGGCTCTTTTCAGGAAGCTAAAAGAAAGCGAAAATTGGCAGAAAGATACTGAACACGATACGGTCCATCTCTCAAATACGCATGCACATAAGGTGGCTATGCTGAAATGTGATTACTTTTATATTCATTGGAATTAAACAGTAGATCTGTTGGCAGCTTGTTAGATAAAGCTGACTGATAAAAAGAAAATCATGTCTGCTAAATTGTGCGCTCAGCAGTCATAATACCTTCCTCTTACGAGTACGAGCAGCTGGAAATTCATTTGTAGATTCAGATTCTTCTGCTGCCTGCAATGGGGGACATTCACTTTGAGGTCAGAAAAACAAAAACCCAGTAAGAATTAGGCTACAGTGGGACTTCCAAAGCTGAATGAACTGTTTAGTGTTGCTGGTTGAGGTGATAATGAAATATTTGAAACTGAACAGGCAAAACATAGCATTAAATAGTTTGTCACTCTCCTTTGCCGCTCAGTGGATACAAGCTTAAAATGGTAAAATCACATCAGATACATTCTTACATTCTCCCTTCAGAACCAACGACTAAAATCTCACTTGTGGCTGTTGCAAATTCACAGCCATCCATGACTTAATATGCAAAATAGTTAATAACTGCCTTCTGAAGGCTACCTGCTGTCATCAGAAGACACAGTGATAAACTGTACAGCCGTGTGTCATCTGCTCAACTGTACCTCCCAAAGACATCCTCAAGGTGACCCATACTATGTATAGATTAAACATAATTGGACCGAAACTTGACCTTTGGGGAACCCCAGACTCAATTGAATGTGTTCTGAAGGAACATGAATCCAGATGAAAGCGACAAGTTAGTTGTGTTGGAAAAATACCTTGGGATTGTTTTTGTTTTCTGTGATGAGTTCTAAAAATGGGGACTTCTTACCCATTTCACTGGGTTATTGTAGGTTTTGAGTTGCTTATGCAATAGAAAATAACTTGGGATTGTTTTTGTTGTCTGTGATGAGTTCTAAAAATGGGGACTTCTTGGCCGTTTCACTGGGTTATTGTAGGGTTTGAGTTGCTCATGGAATATCTCACTGATTCTGTTCTCCACCACCTCACTGAACTCCTGGAATTGTTTTATTTTTCCATTTCACCACTGTGATGTAGGTTTTATTTCACGGTAATTGTTTGGGTTAAATTGGAGTCACCGAGTTGAATTGTTGTCATGTGATAAAAATTGTCCAACGATAAACTCTGGTCATCATCATTAATAAACAAAATGTCGTCATGTCTACGGCTAGACCACTTTCATGCATGATCATATAATGACTGATGCAAAACACCCTGCAACACACATTTTGTTACATTTCTAGGTCTAATAATCCCCATTAATGGAACTCTTCAGTAATGGCATCATAAAAATCCATAGGAAAAAACAAACATTACACTGCAGTATGACAGCGACCTTTTGAAGTAAACAAGAATGCACAAATAACCTTATTTTCCCAGTTCTTCAATCTGGGTGCAGGGTCACCGACAGCCTCAGGTTGTTTTTCCTCTGATAAAGACTCACGCTCGTTCAGGGCGTTTGACTCATAGGCTGGCCTTATTTCAGACTTCACGTCTAAGGGGACAAAATGCAAGAAATTCAGTTGCTTGTCTACTAATTACATTAATTAATAATTAATTAATTACTACTAATACAAGAGGACATAAGAAATATAATACTATACAACTTTATCAATATAGCGCATTTCACAACAGCTGCTGCTGCAACAAAGTGCTTATAACCATGATACAGCTACAAAGAATCACAATATAAAGCAAAAATATCACATAAAGATAAATGTTCATGCTCATGATAAATGCTTCAAGTAGTATAATGCTTTGTAGAATTGACTTTTACAGATAATACAGTTCAGTGTTTTTATGAATTATGAAATTTGCCTGAATTTGGAGATTTTACAAATAAATCAAGGAGCCTTTGGAAGAGGGATCAAGGGCCACCAGTTGCCTATCTTTGATCAAGGTAGAGTCCCCTTTAATGCTGCAAGTGTTTCTGAATTGTCTCAAATTAACATGCAACAGCATAATGTATTCTCCTTTCGTGTGGTCATTATGGCGTATGGAAATAAAAATACATTGTAGATCACGTAAATAATGGCTAATCAACAGAAATACGAAAATGTTTTATGAGGCTTAATACTTTCTCAATGCACTGCATCTATAAAAAAGGCAAATATCAGGTTGTACCTGTTGGTACTGCTGGGGAAAGAGCCTCATCATCGAAAGCATCATTTAAATTCAGCTGGGTGCAATTCATCAATTCTGGAAAGAAAAGTAATTCTGCTGACTCCACACTATAACTGTTTGTCAATATAATGCTATATCCCACCTGTATCAGACATAATTGTAGAATCACTGTCTGCTGTTGAAGGAAAAATCATCTAGATGCAGAAAAATATAAAGCATTGACTAGTTGGGACGTTGTGTAAAATGTAAATAGAATTACAATACAAGGATTTCAAAAGCCCTTTCAACACATCATTTGAATACATTACAAAAACAAGGTATTGAATGTTCAAACTAAAAAAACATGTTTAAAACTCCCTCGGCATGTTTTTATTGTATTTATGGCGTTAAAAAAAACACTTTATATCACAGATAATCATCAAGGTCTGCAGAAGCGGGATAACTATTCTGATCATTTGAATCCGTTTTGATGCAGCAGGGCGACATCTAAAACATGCAGGACACTCGCCCTTGAGGAACAGGGTTAAGTTAGGAAATTCAAAAATGTCCGATTTTTGCATCATAATCTGAACAATTTCTAATGTTGTATTAAAAAAATGAATACTAATAAATAAAAGACATGTAACATACCTTTTCAAACTTCTCCACCCCATCTTCCGCCATATGGAGCATTCTGTGGTCAAGTGACATTGGCGCCGGGGAGGCACCAAACATACTGCAAAGATCTCGCTGGGCTTGTGGAGTGAAAGACTCACTCCTCTGCGGTGTCTTCTTTAAGATCCCACCTGGTGTGGAGGCTCGAGCTGGCGTTTGCCCTTTCTGCAACGGGGTGCTGGGAGGCAGTTGCGTATCAAAAAACTCAGGGGAAAGTGGGCATCCAAAATGCACCCGCTTCTTTTTCTTCTTTTCTGCAGATGCCTCAGACGACTCGCTTGCTTCTGTATGCACAATAATGATCAAAATGGAAAGAATTCAAGGTTATTAACAATGCGGGCTTTTTGTAAGGCCAATCACATGAATAGATAAAAGGGTTAAAATGTAACTTTTTTTTAAGGTTGCATTTATTGGACCACCCCTTTATGGCCTACAGCATGATGATGTCATGGTGTCAGATGGAGGCAAAGAAGGGAAGCCAGCAATTAACCCCGCTACTTTTATGCAGAAAAATATCTTCTTGTGGTTTTGGTTGCCGAAACCGTAAGAGCAAAACCCAAAATTTGAAAATTTATATCATCACAGCCTCTACCAGTCCTGAAATGGTGAAATTGATAATGGATAACTACAGTGCCGTTTCTGTCATGTCATGTTCCTGTCTGTTTTCTTTCACAACAAATCAAGATGGGTAAACACAATGCATCCCGAAGACTTTTTTGTCATCTCAATTGTTCATAGGTTGTTATATATTAATCATTAAGGGTTAATTTGACTTACATTTCCCCTGAAGTCCACTTAACTAACAAAAATGGCTTTAAATGATTAATCAAACAGCAAAAAGTTGTCGATTCATTTAATGATCAATTAATCTTGCCACCTTAAAGGTCAATTTATTTGGAACCGACATGAAAGACAAAATTCCTGCATGACCAAGAGCAGTGTGTATTTTACCAGATGATTGAGACGGGACCGAAGAGAACTGGAAAACAGAGAAAGATTCCTCTGGCGAAAGTGATGTAAGGTCACTAGGCTGTGGTCGGCTGGGGCTTTGAGGTTCAAACACATTTTCCTGTTGAGAAAAAATAAAGTCCATTGCCTTTCTGTTGGACTTCGTTCAAGTGTTTCCACCTAACACATGTACAAGCATTGACATTCCTAACTCTTGTCGATGATGTTGATATAGTCACTCTGTAAACAGTAGGACACAGTTGAGTAACTTCAGTGTGAAAGGTATTGTGCATTTACTGCTGACTTTGTTTTTGTCAAATTGTATATGCAGCACATCAATCTATTTAACCAACTTGTTTATTTACTGTACAGTTAAACCACACTATTTGCAGAGGATTGGGACTGGCCCGGCCTGCAAATAGTCAAAATTCAAACTGTCGCCAACTAAAAGGAAATGGGAAAAAAAAATAATAGCAATGGAAACCTAAAAATTCTCAGTGTGGTATGGAGCGAGATGGCATGCAACGGTCGTTTAGTCAAACAACGATACATACAATTTGGTAAAGTGGTGCTTCATGAAGTAAAAAGCACGTCTTAAAGTACTATACGAACATGCTTCAGAGATGTTTACAACTGTTAAGAGGTCAGTGCCGCATTTTTGTCAATTCCTAACTAATGTGTGTCTACAACCAAATCTCACACCTGCTGGTTATTTTTGGAGGAAAAGGCATGATGTTCCAAGGACATGTGTCGTTCACGGTAACCACGAAGAGGTGTACAAGGAAGCACAGGTTGGGTTTCTTCTTCAGTCTCACTTGACGGCACAGGTTCTGGTTTGACATTGTCATTGCATTCTGCCACTGGCTCCTTATCTCCCTATGGATCCAACAGAATACTTAAAAAAAACTTCTAATCTGTAGAAAAGCAAAAATGCTGGACTTGTTTTTTTTTTTTAAATTAACTAGAAAGAAGCAGAAACCCGATTTAAAGACGGCAGTCAAGGGAGTCTATGGGCAGAGTGATAATACCTCCTTGTCTCTGCCATTTAAGGGAAGGTCTGGAGTGTGTGCAACTCTAATCTGCACTTGACAGCCTTTGAGGGGGCCCACACGACGCTTCTTGCTGGGTGAGGGTGAAGCTGCTCGATGGTGGTTCTCTTTCCCTTCTTGGTTGTGTTCATCTGAAATAAAAAAATGCAGCCAATGGAAAAGATTTGAAGACACACAAAAACAATACTGGACTTTTTTTGATGTATATTATTTAGGGCAGGCATGGATTTATAATGGTTAGTGTTTTTGTTTCTGTGTTCTACAAACTAAAAATATTGCAGTGAGTACATTAAAGAGAAACTGGGGGTGGTGGGGGAATGAATATTATGACACTATTACGTGCGTTGTAATTGATCTCTCATGGAAGCATTTTTCTGGAGACTTACAATGGAAAAGAACTCGCCATAGCATGTCCATCCATCCATTTTTTACACCGCTCGTCCCCACGGTGGTCGCGGGTGTGCTGGAGCCAATCACAGCAGTCATCGGGCAATAGGCGGGGTACACCCTGAACCGGTTGCCAGCCAATCGCAAGGCACACAGAGACGAACAACCATCTGCACTCACACCGAGGGGCAATTTGGAGTGCTCAATTGGCCTACCAAGTATGTTTTTTGGGGGGTGGGAGGAAACCGGAACATGCAAACTCCACACAGGGAGGGCCGGAGGTGGAATCGAACTCCCACCCTCCTAACCGTGCTAACCAGTGCATGGTGCCAGACAGGCAGCAAAAAAAGCCACTGACCATTGTTGAGAAATAAATTTTTAATCCTGCTGTAACGACTTACCAGAAAGATAATCCTTTGTCGTCATGCATCCACCAGTGTTGTCATCCTGATCGCAAACCTCGCTCTCCTCCACAAACACCAAAGTCTGGAAGGAAGCTATTTTCTGCTTCAGGGTGGATGCTACTCGAGGAAGGAAGGGGCTACCTCTGACAAGCTGCTGAGTTCAGATAGCGGACACAACAATTCTACTCAGTGCTGCAACTCAATATTCAATCATGAAGGACAAAACAAGGACGCCTATGCCTAAAATGAATAAAACCAAATAACCAATGTTGTTTGATGTTGATCATAAAATAATTGTCAGATCAAGTTAAAGAGTGTGAGCGCATTCCCTCATTCATCATAAACAATTTAGAATAGTATTATATTTATGTCTGTGTGGAAATAAAAAAAGTGATTGTATTTGTATCTGTGAAGATTACAAACAAAGCTACCAAGTCATTGTTGTATTGGCGTCTACGTTCTACGTATGTATATAACAAGTACTATTACTAGATATACATTTGTTTTGATTTACTCTTTCCACTGTCTTTGGATTTGCATCATTATCTATTATATGTAAAGCGCTTTGTAGCTGCTGCCGCCGTTGTGAAATGTGCTATATAAATCAACTTGTATTATATTTGAAAGTCTGCCTCTTTGGCACAGATGAAGAAACTTTGTGAAAGTGAAAGCGCCATTGTTTTGGCTTGCTTATTTACAGACCTTTACATTGGCTGGTGATATGACAAATATAGGAATCTTGCAATCTGCTATTGTAGATATAAAATTCATTGGACATAACCACAGCCCTGTCACTACCTAACGACAACTATACCACACAAAGCTTAAAATTTTGCAATTCACAGATTAATCAGGGTAAACTATTACAAGTCTGAATGCATGTAACCAACATTCCCAAAGTGTCACTTTGTTAATAAATAAATAATAATGTATAGATTTTAATATTAATGTAAAAATAGTTATCGGTCTTTTGCTTGAAACATGACAGTGTAAATACAAAGATGATCAAAAGCTTTTAAATTTACTTCTCACCTCTGGAGTTTGACAGTTGGAGGAATTCTTCAGTTTTTGTTGTGCAATGAAGCGGATGAGCGAGTTTGTTTCTGGTGAGCCTCTCACACCTACATTAGAACGTCTTCGTCTTGCCTTCAATTTTGCCAAATGAGATTTTTCTGGAGCAAGAGACAAAGATATGGTTGGTCAAATTTGCTTTCTTAAAATACTGTAATATGAAAAGGTTTTGGCACTCCAGATAATTTTCACGAGTTTCCAATTTCAGTCATTATTTCTGCCGTTGTGCCCAATTTAATGCACCTGATTAATTTTGTTCAAGTAACAATTGCACGCTTTTTGTAAATGCTTCATTTCACTTCTCAAATATCACATATCTAACTGTAATTGCTGATCTGAACAGCCAATGGTTTCTAAAGGAAAATCTTCAAAATGATCAGGGGTGCCCAAACCTTTTCATACGAATGTGCATTGTATCTGCAAGCTCACCTTTGCTTCCAGATGCTACTGGGTTGAAACTTTGCACAGTAATCCCAAACTGAGAAGGTGTGAGTTTCTGAAACTCCAGAGACTCCCTTGATACAGTTTCAGGATCCTTTGAAGGGGACATTTTGCTCTCGTCTGTCTTCTTGTCCACAATGAGCATTTGTTCATTGGCCATCTGTATAAACCATAAACTACAATGCTACAACTTGTATTCCAGGGGGCATCTGATGTCAATACAGCAAGCATCACTATGACTTCAAAAAAGTGTATTGGCGAGACCTAACATGAGTGTTTGATGTTGGGCAAAACATGCATTGAATGAAAATGATCCTGATTTCTTACGGGTGCTAACAATGCAGACACAAAAGAAGCGCAGAAGAAGGAAAAGCTAGCTCCTTGCCACTTCATGAATACTTTTATACACAATTGAAGATGCTCCGGGGAAAAAAAAGTTATGGGATTATCACAGCCAAATTCAAATATTAAAATGATTGGTTAGCTTACGTTATGTCGAGGCGTTAGTGACTGTAGCTACAACTCCTTCAAAGTACCAACCTTGCAAATATAAATATATGTATACAAAAACAAGCATGAGTAACTGTCATCAAAAAGTATATATATACTAAAAAAAAGTCCAGTTGAGGAAAACAACCGGTGTGTATTACATTAAAATAAAATCCAAATCCAAGAGTTTCAAATTAACCTCCATAACACCGCGTGTTGCATTTGGATCCTTCCGCCGAGAACGTCATTCAAAACAAACAACTCCGGAGAATTATTTTTTTTAACTGAAGTCTTGTTTTGCTATAAAATATAAATCGGTCCATCGGGACTACCACAAATTAGATTTGTTAAAAATGACCCGATACAACAATATAACACACGCTTATATTTTCGCTTATAACCGGGTTAAGTACTAACTTCTAGCGCATTTGTGCCGACCGGTGTTGTGCTTGATTTGGTTCCCCCGTGAGATTTTGTTCCCCCTGCCGCGGGAGCGCGCACGCCTTTTTGGAAAGCAAAAACCGATGTCGTACGGCGTCGTACGGCGTCAGCACTACGTTGTTTTCAATAAAAACATGAAGAACTCACGTTTGCGTCAGTCAATTTTAATTTTTACAAGGGATTATTCTCATTTGATGTCTTTAAATTCATCCGCGTTTTGCCATTGAAGCGGGGTGCGTTCAAAGACCAGTCGTACAGACGGAATACTCATTCATTCACCAAAAAGCAACAATATAATTACGTGAGCTCTTTGCATAAACCTCGATGCAAAGAAACTCCTCTTTTTGGGTACAGGCTACAAGGAGTATATATTACAAAGGATACTTTATACTTAATTGTGATCATCATTCATCCATCCATCAATTTTATTTTATTACTCAGGTATTTTCAAAGCAAATTAATATTGTTGCATTTATTAATTTGCTTTAACATGACAGCGCAATATAATTAAAAGCTGACACGATAGCAATGTCAAACGTGTTCATTTAAGAAAAAGCCACACACGTTTTGTGATCAAATCTTTCATAACGAGAATGATTTGAGTGAATTGATTTGGATGAATAATTGAGAAGAAATTTCAGTTCTGAAGGCTCCTTTTGTCCCAAGCAAAGTGACAGATGGTGGGGAGGGGGGATAAAAATTGTAACAAGAACTCTATAAAAAATGTCAAGTCGTGAGGATATGTTTACCCCCCCCCCCCCTTTTTTTTATTTTGAGAACGGTGAGTGCTGGACTACAGCAGTTTTTCTTCTGTCTTCCTGGGGGTCCTTTCAGGTTGTGTGGAAAATTTGAACAGGTTCCCTCATTCCTAGGCCAAATTACAGGGGGGGAACAAATCCTCACAGCTGCCCTGTGAGAATATGTTCCCCCCCCTTATTTTGAGAACCGTGAGTGCTGGAGTCCAGCAATTTTTTTTCTGTCTTCCTGGGGGTCCTTTCGGGTTGTGTGGAAAATTTGAACAGGTTCCTTCATTCCTAGGCCAAATTACAGGGGGGGAACAAATCCTCACAGCTGCCCTGTGAGAATATGTTCCCCCCCCTTATTTTGAGAACGGTGAGTGCTGGACTCCAGCAGTTTTTTTTCTGTCTTTCTGGGGGTCCTTTCAGGTTATGTGGAAAATTTGAACAGGTTCCTTCATTCCTAGGCCAAATTACAGGGGGGGAACAAATCCTCACAGCTGCCCTGTGAGAATATGTTCCCCCCCTTATTTTGAGAACGGTGAGTGCTGGACTCCAGCAGTTTTTTTTCTGTCTTCCTGGGGGTCCTTTCAGGTTGTGTGCCAAATTTGAACAGGTTTCTTCATTCCTAGGCCAAATTACAGGGGGGGAACAAATCCTCACAGCTGCCCTGTGAGAATATGTCCCCCCCCCTTATTTTCAGAACGGTGAGTGCTGGACTCCAGCAAAATTTTTTCTGTCTTCCTGGGGGTCTGTTCAGGTTGTGTGCCAAATTTGAACAGGTTCCTTCATTCCTAGGCCAAATTACAGGGGGGGAACAAATCCTCACAGCTGCCCTGTGAGAATATGTTCCCCCCCCCCTTATTTTGAGAACGGTGAGTGCTGGACTCCAGCAAATTTTTTTCTGCCTTCCTGGGGGTCCTTTCAGGTTATGTGGAAAATTTGAACAGGTTCCTTCATTCCTAGGCCAAATTACAGGGGGGGAACAAATCCTCACAGCTGCCCTGTGAGAATATGTTCCCCCTCCTTATTTTGAGAACCGTGAGTGCTGGACTCCAGCAAATTTTTTTCTGTCTTCCTGGGGGTCCTTTCAGGTTGTGTGCCAAATTTGAACAGGTTCCCTCATTCCTAGGCCAAATTACAGGGGGGGAACAAATCCTCACAGCTGCCCTGTGAGAATATGTTCCCCCCCCCTTATTTTGAGAACGGTGAGTGCTGGACTCCAGCAAATTTTTTTCTGCCTTCCTGGGGTTCCTTTCAGGTTATGTGGAAAATTTGAACAGGTTCCTTCATTCCTAGGCCAAATTACAGGGGGGGAACAAATCCTCACAGCTGCCCCGTGAGAATATGTTCCCCCCCCTTATTTTGAGAACCGTGAGTGCTGGACTCCAACTTGTGCTGTGTTTGTGGGGAAGCTACACATGACACAGACAACAGATGGGTAATTATGTCAGGTCTTGTTAACTAATGCATGTGATGATTAAGAAATATATTGAAATACACATTCGTTGTAAATTATTGTAAATGTGCTGCATTGTATGATCTTGCTTTTTTCTTTGTTTACCAGATTCAGTGTGACGAGTGTTGCAGGTGGTCTTGATCTTGTATGTGTCGGGGAGCCTCCAACCGAAGGCTCTTTTTTGTGTACAGCATGTACAGAAATTAAATGCTAAATATTTGAAGCTTGCTTGAAGACCATTTTGCTTTTTTTTAATTAAAATTTGTATTTTTTCATTTTATTTTATTATTTAAAAAAAAAACATTTTTTTTTTCTTAATAAAGTTAAAAGTTATAATTTTTGATGTATGTTATGTGATTAGGAAACAAAGTTGTTTGACCAAAATAAGGCAAAAAAAATTGATGAAGTGCAGTAATAATGGTATCACTGCACAAATCATCAGAAAAAAACGGCTGGAGTCCAGCACTCACCGTTCTCAAAATAAGGGGGGGGGAACATATTCTCACAGGGCAGCTGTGAGGATTTGTTCCCCCCCTGTAATTTGGCCTAGGAATGAGGGAACCTGTTCAAATTTTCCACATAACCTGAACAGACCCCCAGGAAGACAGAAAAAAAACTGCTGGAGTCCAGCACTCACCGTTCTCAAAATAAGGGGGGGGAACATATGCTCACGGGGCAGCTGTGAGGATTTGTTCCCCCCCTGTAATTTGGCCTAGGAATGAAGGAACCTGTTCAAATTTGGCACACAACCTGAACAGACCCCCAGGAAGACAGAAAATTTTTTGCTGGAGTCCAGCACTCACCGTTCTGAAAATAAGGGGGGGGAACATATTCTCACAGGGCAGCTGTGAGGATTTGTTCCCCCCCTGTAATTTGGCCTAGGAATGAGGGAACCTGTTCAAATTTGGCACACAACCTGAACAGACCCCCAGGAAGACAGAAAAAAATTTGCTGGAGTCCAGCACTCACCGTTCTCAAAATAAGGGGGGGGAACATATTCTCACAGGGCAGCTGTGAGGATTTGTTCCCCCCCTGTAATTTGGCCTAGGAATGAAGGAACCTGTTCAAATTTGGCACACAACCTGAACAGACCCCCAGGAAGACAGAAAATTTTTTGCTGGAGTCCAGCACTCACCGTTCTGAAAATAAGGGGGGGGAACATATTCTCACAGGGCAGCTGTGAGGATTTGTTCCCCCCCTGTAATTTGGCCTAGGAATGAAGAAACCTGTTCAAATTTGGCACACAACCTGAAAGGACCCCCAGGAAGACAGAAAAAAAACTGCTGGAGTCCAGCACTCACCGTTCTCAAAATAAGGGGGGGAACATATTCTCACAGGGCAGCTGTGAGGATTTGTTCCCCCCCTGTAATTTGGCCTAGGAATGAAGGAACCTGTTCAAATTTTCCACATAACCTGAAAGGACCCCCAGAAAGACAGAAAAAAAACTGCTGGAGTCCAGCACTCACCGTTCTCAAAATAAGGGGGGGGAACATATTCTCACAGGGCAGCTGTGAGGATTTGTTCCCCCCTGTAATTTGGCCTAGGAATGAAGGAACCTGTTCAAATTCTCCACACAACCCGAAAGGACCCCCAGGAAGACAGAAAAAAAATTGCTGGACTCCAGCACTCACGGTTCTCAAAATAAGGGGGGGGAACATATTCTCACAGGGCAGCTGTGAGGATTTGTTCCCCCCCTGTAATTTGGCCTAGGAATGAGGGAACCTGTTCAAATTTGGCACACAACCTGAAAGGACCCCCAGGAAGACAGAAAAAAATTTGCTGGAGTCCAGCACTCACCGTTCTCAAAATAAGGGGGGGGAACATATTCTCACAGGGCAGCTGTGAGGATTTGTTCCCCCCCTGTAATTTGGCCTAGGAATGAAGGAACCCGTTCAAATTTTCCACATAACCTGAAAGGACCCCCAGGAAGACAGAAAAAAAACTGCTGGAGTCCAGCACTCACCGTTCTCAAAATAAGGGGGGGGAACATATTCTCACAGGGCAGCTGTGAGGATTTGTCCCCCCCCTGTAATTTGGCCTAGGAATGAAGGAGCCTGTTCAAATTTTCCACACAACCTGAAAGGACCCCCAGGAAGACAGAAGAAAAACTGCTGGAGTCCAGCACTCACCGTTCTCAAAATAAAAAAAAAAGGGGGGGGGGGGGGGTAAACATATCCTCACGACTTGACATTTTTTATAGAGTTCTTGTTACAATTTTTATCCCCCCTCCCCACCATCTGTCACTTTGCTTGGGACAAAAGGAGCCTTCAGAACTGAGATTTCTTCTCAATTATTCATCCAAATCAATTCACTCAAATCATTCTCGTTATGAAAGATTTGATCACAAAACGTGTGTGGCTTTTTCTTAAATGAACACGTTTGACATTGCTATCGTGTCAGCTTTTAATTATATTGCGCTGTCATGTTAAAGCAAATTAATAAATGCAACAATATTAATTTGCTTTGAAAATACCTGAGTAATAAAATAAAATGGATGGATGAATGATGATCACAATTAAGAATAAAGTCTCCTTTGTAATACATACTCCTTGTAGCCTGTACCCAAAAAGAGGAGTTTCTTTGCATTGAGGTTTATGCAAAGAGCTCACGTAATTATATTGTTGCTTTTTGGTGAATGAACGAGTATTCCGTCTGTACGACTGGTCTTTGAACGCACCCCGCTTCAATGGCAGAACGCGGATAAATTTAAAGACATCAAATGAGAATAATCCTTTATAAAAATTAAAATTGACTGACGCAAACGTGAGTTCTTCATGTTTTTATTGAAAACAACGTAGTGCTGACGCCCTACGACGCCGTACGACATCGGTTTTTCGCTTTCCAAATAAGGCGTGCGCGCTCCCGCGGCAGGGGAAACAAAATCTCACGGGGGAACCAAATCAAGCACAACACCTGCCACTGCCAGACAGGAACTCGTTTAATATGAATTGCCCAATCGGAATACAGCGATGTCACGTGTCCTGAAGAACTGTTTTGATTAGCCGTCAGAGTTTGAAGTATGAATTAAATTACCATTCCTTGTTGTATGATGTGTCATGTACGTTAATAAGTACCTTATTCTATACAATAGTTATAAGCCGTCAATAATAATAAAAAAATACATTGACTTGGATCACTTTGCTGCCACGTTGCCATTAAATTGTTCAATAGGTGGCGCTGGCGGTGACGCACCCGTTGTCTTGCTGTACTTATGCTGCTATGATAGGATCTTGGTGTTATGTAATGCTTTATTTCCCTACCCTTATTTCCCTATTGTTATTGCATTTTATTTTTTAAACATGTAGTTAAACTTCCAACTGTACCCACCTTATTCCTACGCCACATTATGCTTTGTGTGAAATGTGGGACAAACTTCCATTATAGCAAAACTATTGTTTTATTTCTATGGGACCTGTTGGTGTGACTCTTGTACTCCACTTTGTATGACAGTTACAGATTAACACAGACAAACAAGTAGTGAACATAGTGAAATTGATTCCGAGCTAACAAATTTCCAAAAATAGGGATGATTCCACTTGTTTCACACATAATTGGGAACTTGACAATGAGAGAGGTTGGCTGGATGACTTTACAATTATTTAGTTGAAGAGGTTTGTCAAAAACTGTTGACAATTTTTTTTAAAGGCATTCATGGAAGTATAAAACTTTGATCGTTACGATCATGCAAGATACAGTTTTTGTATAATGGCTAGGTAATGTTTTAGGGAAAAAAAGACAGGTACTGTACCTCTCCATTCTCCTCCACGCTATCTGATAGAGTGCATTCTGCAGTTATGAGACATTACAAGCAGCATGGAGGCACTAAACCCAGAGGCGTAGCCAGGAATTTTTCCAGTAGGGGCGCGCGCCCACAGGAAAAAAAATCGAACATCACCACGCCGTTCGCTGATCGCTAAAACAACATCCGGGTCCGGGAGGCAAACAGTGAATGGATATCATTGCGCACATAGAATAGCGCAAGCACATTCGCGCAAGACCGAAAGAAAAAAACGGCATGAAAATGAAGAATCGAAAAAGCTCGATTTTTTTCAACCGGGGCGCAGGGAGTCCTAACCGGGGCGCCGCCCCGGCTTGGCTACGCCTCTGACTAAACCCAGTGAGATTTCTAAAGTCTGACTTGGTTTGTGGGGTGTGAGACTCAATCGGGCAGGAGCAGGTGCCCCCCAAACCACCTTTCTGCAAAGGGTTGAGAAGCAGGTGCTTATCAAAGAGCTCAAGGGAAAGAGCACATCCAAAACGCATTTGCTTGTTGTTCTACTTTGCTTCGGGTGCTTCAGGTGCTTCGGATGAGTCCTCTTCTAGAATATAGACAGGAAAAAATTGTGTGCGTGCAGTACTGTGTGGAAAGACAGTAAAATCGTTATATGCACACAGATGCCTATTTTTTCTTTGTATTCCAACGAGTATAATTCAAATATTAATGGACGTTTGTGTAAGAGTCTTGCTCATTTACACATCTGAAGCAAGTTATCTGACCTTAGCCCTTTATCTGGATTTGAATATTTGACCTGAGCCTATCCCTAGAATACCCGTTAGGCTTCAAATATTTCAAATATAAAACTTTTTAAGTCCCCTGCTTTTCGAACGCTCATACTGATCCAACCTCACAGGCAGGATTTAACCCAAATGGAAAGACTAGTTCCTTGCTTGACTGAGTAGTATGTGTTTTACCTGCTGACTTAATTTCCAGTAGAGAGGGGAGTGATGAGATTAGCAGAGCAGAAGACGATTTCGCCGGTGAAGCTAATGTAAGCTCAAAGGGCCATGCTTGGCTGAGGCTTTGAGGTTCAAACACATGCTATTGAGAAAAAATACGATACACACAAGTCTGCTGAAGAAAATGGGTCGCAGGCTTGATGCAGTTAACACAACTAAGGATTATGCCACCAAATATTAAATATATAATATAATATAAATGTTTGTCAAGTTTAAGTTTTTATTTAAAAGTGAAATCAGCCCCACAATGTTCTTTACAGTAATATGTTCTATGTGCCCCCACTAGTTTAAACACTGAATTCTGATTAATATTGCATTTGTGGAATTTGACTTGCAGCAAATGTCATCTCAGGGAGCAGCCATTTTGACACTTGCTGTCGACTGAAAATGACATCACAGTTTTCAGCTCTCAGATCACAACCAATCATGTCTTCGCCTCAGAAAACTGGTGAGCCATGATTGGATGAGACTCGAGACCTGGCTGTCCCTTGAGATGGATTGTGCCTTTTTAATTCATATCCTGCAAAGGATTAATTAATCACAACACTGTGTTTCGATTAGTTGGGCTGCACAGAACATTTTAATAAAAAGAAAATTTGATCAGGAATGACAGACGAGCGGGGCAAACAAGTCCGACACACTGTTTTGTTTAATGGAGGGAATTTGGACGGGCTTGGGTAGCTCAGAGTCGAGGCTGTATCGTGGGCATTAATCAGGTGTGGATCAGGGCAGGTGGCATTCGGGCTTGGCCATTGGACGGGCGGCGATCGAGCTTGGTCGGTCAGAAGACGGAACTGGGTCGGCAACTGCGTGCTATGAATACTGCTGGGGCCTGAATTTCCCCACCCACGGGATCAATAAATGTTCAATCATCAAATCAGAATTTTTGTCTCGTTCACCTTTTGATCTGAAATGCCTTCAGTAAACAACAAAATCTATCCATTACATTTGGACAGTACATCGTATCTATGTCACCCTGGATAGACTCAAGCTCACCCATGAGATAATGTAAAGAAAGATGTGAAGGATAATGTTTGATCCCAAATCTTCCTTCATTACCATCAAGGGTCTCAGTAGACTGTGCACATGCTTTATTTATTATTAATGTATGCATAGTTGGCACGTCAATTTTGACAGTTAATATTGCTGCTTTCACTCCAAACCGCATAATATTTTTGATTCCTCCTTGTAAATGATTGCTGCTCCTTAGTCTTGCAGCTGTTGTTCACATTCACAACAGAATATTTATTACACGCAGTATTGCATTCTGCTTATAGGTATTTAAATGTAGTTAGCTGTCCACTATTAACAATTAATATTGACTTGCTTTTTTACTTCGGTATTAATACAAAATATAGTTCCTTTTACATTGGATACTGCTGACTATTCATGTTTATGTTCATAATTTCTATTTATTTGTGTATAATTAAAATTTCTGCTTCTGGTTGAGTTCTGTGATGTTTATTTTTTTTGTATTGCGGTGTTTTCCTGCTGCATTTGTTTTATGTGTTTGTGTGTCTGGTTTTGCATCATTCTTGGGTTGGCAGCGTTTGGCCATTAGCGGCCATTTGTGGTCTTTGTCAGCAATAGTGCAATTCACTTTTGCATATGCGATATTTATAATTCATGTATAATTGACTTATATGTACATTGCTACTGTTTTTTTCAACACTGCACTGCTTTGTGTACTTGCTTCTTGTAAATATGTACTTAGAATCAGACACTACCTTCTTGGCAAGTTACAGAGGGCAGTGGAATGTTTTGGTCAGAGTACCTCCTTGTCAAAAGTATAAAAACACGTCAACACATTTCAAATAAACATCTGAAAAGACATATCTGCTGTTTGGACCTCTATTCTGACATGTTTGTGTAGCTTTTGAATGCTCCTGCTTCCTCCTTCATTCAACGAACAATATCTAAGACTTGCACTGACTGCATGTGTGAATTGGGATGGTTATTTTTCTGTATGTGCCCTGGATTTAGGATTGAAAAACCATCCTATTCCATGGTGCCCCCAGAACATTTGCCCCAAGTATGCTGGTGCCTGGGAAATAATCATACCAGTACTCTGTCTCCACCTTGCTGGCGTCTGATTTGAAAGTGGAGCTCTGTGGCCGTTATTGATCCAGCCACAGGTCCAGTTGTTCCGTCAAGAGTCACTCTCATCAGTCTTTAAAAAATCTGTATTGTGATATTTTCTGACCCTGTCTTGACGTTTCAACGTGTGTCTTGTTCAGTGGTGGTCAGGTGTCAGAGTCCTGCAACCCCCGAAAGACTTTTTACAATTTTTCACAGTCACCTAAATCTTCGCTTTTTTTGCCCCATTTTGCCTGCGCAAAACAAGCTGCCTATTAATGATGCACACTGTGATATAGGGTGTTGATCTCCTTAGGCCTGATCGTCCCTCATTATAGGAATACACATCACTTATACAGTATAGAGTTGGAAAATATGCATACAAATTATCACATGGTCAAAATACACACTTGTCTAATAATTGTGCACACAGTGTATGGTGCAGATGCAGCAAAGGTGGAATTATGAAAGCATAAAAGAGAGACAATATTAAAATATTGACAATGTACAACTAACTGCAAGATGAGAATAAATGTTCACACGGCTCAAGAGTTTCTTGATCCTTGTGTGTACAACTTTGTGACAGAGCGGCCCCGCTTCATCGCCTCGTTGGCTGGGTGCAGGGCAGGGACAGAGGGAAAGAAATTGCAGTTTTGTGACGCGAGTGGGGAGAAATTGAGATGCCAGTACGTTGTTGCCATAGTGAAATTGTCTTGCCGAGTGTACAAGCTTCCCATCTCCTCCGGCTCACTGGTCGACGTGTTCAAATAAAAGATTGAGTTCAATCGATGAACATGATGTCAGGCACACCAGAGAAATGGCTGGTGGAGCAATCCCTTCATCTTTAAAAAGTCACAACTTTTTTATGCTTTTCCACCTTTAGAACCACCAGCTATGAACTACTGAATACATCCATTATTAAAGAATGAGGTTATTTTTGCTCTAGAGGAAACATGATTCTAAGCATTTTCAAGCAAAGAAGAGAAGCAGAAATTGAAAACGGAAGCTGAAAAAAAAGAGGAATGAGAAAATGATACTTGTCTCTCTACATGCGACTTTACAGACATCCATTAGTTTTGATAATACAAACCACAAATGTAGCACACCACAGCCTAGAACTGGGTCCATACTGTTAATTACTACACTGTTTTAGTTTGGTGCCTCCAGACATGTGGAAGCCAAGCGACTGACCCGTTGAGGAATTACATTGTTAATCCTGTTGCAATGATTTACAACAGATAATCTCGTCTTGATCTAGCCTCCATTGTTGTTGTTCCGAATTGGCATCAGATCACAGATCTCTTATCCACATTGATCAGGCTGGGATGGGCAAAGAAAGAACAATCAAATCAATCAATCAATCAATCAATCAATCAATCAATCAATCTTGCTCTCTCTCTCTCTCTCTCTCTCTCTGTATATATATAATCTCTCAAAAAGATGTACGTAATTTCGTTTCAAAAATACTTTTTATGATTCCTGCAAGTACCGTAATTTTCGGACTATAAGTCGCGTTTTTTTTCATAGTTTGGGTGCGGGGGTGACTTATACTCAGGAGCGACTTATATACATATATACGTTTTTTTTCACTTTTTTGGGCATTTTATGGCTGGTGCGACTTATACTCCGGTGCGATTTATAGTCCAAAAATTACGGTAATATAATTTTGCAATCTCTCTTTCTCTATGATACAAACAACATACAAATACATCATATTGTATCACTCAAATATTTTCAGTGTTGCCTTTTGAGGAAATGATAAAACAATGTCTTGATTCAAAACTATATGAATAAATGCTAACTTAGGAAGTTTCATTTACCTTAGCTAGTAGAAACTAAAGTCACAGTTACCGTCATACACATTGGTAGAACTAGCAAAGTTAGCAACGTTTCAGAAAGACTGAAATTGTTATTGTCAAATTTGAAGTTAGAAAACGCTGGCTAGCTGCTGGCTTGTCACGACCGTTAGGTTGCAGTGGCCAGAAAGCACTTGTAATGCCCTGCGGACGGACAACGCAGTTTCTGCTCTTCAGTTGCTTCAATAGAATGCGTGGTCCAGGAAATCCACACACAAACTACTGAAGCCAACATTCAAGATGAAATGCCCCTATGCACTTTCACCTTTGCTGATGTCACAACCGCCAATCATCAGGCCAGCCCTTAACAGTCAACACACTCAATGTTCAACACAACACTCAACTAATGGAAAAGGAACCACTCGAGGCCAAGCAAGGTCGTCTCGGAGTAGGACCTGGCTAATGGAAAAGCGCCAGAAGTTATAGATATCACAGTATGTGGAACCATAAAGTTAAAAGGGCAAATAGACTTGACTCTTAAGTTTCTGCCAAATGGCAAGAACATGTATTTTTTTTTTCTAGCAAATTGCATAAACGAGGAAAGAATAGTAAATAAATAAATCCGAGTCCACAGATTGATAAATGTTTTTCCAATATTGAGGCTGCATAATAAGAAGAGTAACTCAGATTCGTTAGAATCGGGTGTTGTCTACTCCTCGGGGTGCAAGGAATTTGGGGACATCTTAAGCCGAACAAGGAAGCAGGTGACAGCAGCAGCGATGAGTTTGCTCTGCAGCCTGCCTGACTGACAGGGCTTTTTTTCTCATATGGTGGCTTATTAAGGTCACGAAGTGATTAGGATTTCCATCCATAGGCAAGTGATGCCGCTATCACTTAATAGCAGGTGGATGGGTGAAAGGGACAGCCCTTCCAACATCATGACGTCACCTGTTCCAACATGCTCCTGTGCATTAAACAGTAGAGAGCGGGATCATTTTGGAAAATACAAGATTAGTAGATGCAGAAATGGGGACATATTGCCCAAACCATTACAATATTGCTCACTTTCCCCTTCAATGAGGGACCTACTGACGTGCACTTGAGCTACTAGCTGATGAGCTAGCTAGTAGCTAGCTACTAGCTTATCTGGACAAAATAGGGCCTGTGGCGTTTGCAGCACTATCGTGCGCCAAATTGGCTGGTGAGAGCCATCAAATGCATGACACCCTGGCACAGATGCCGTTCCTACTGATCTCTTTTTAACAAAACTTACTTAAATGTTGTTTTAGTTGGAAATATTGTGACTTTGGTTTTGACGTCATTTTGCCTCATATACGTCCAAATCTATGGGGAGAGAATTGTCTAAAATTTCGCAAATCCTTCTAAAGGTAATAAAACTGTGCTGCACTTTTAATTTAGGTATTATATCTAAAATGCTTATTATTATCATTATTCAGTGGAAATGTTTTTTTTTTGTCTTTTGTACTCGCTATTCTTTAATCAAAAGATTTCAGAATACCCGATTATTTGAATTTTCAATATCCGAATGCCAAAATATCTGGATGGCCATTTATGATAAAACACTCAGAGATTATTTTACTGGTACAAAAAAAATGTACCATATTTTCCGCACTATACGGCGCACTTAAAAACTTAAAATTTACTCAAAAAATCACGGTGCGGCTTATACTGCAGAGCGCCTTATATATGGATCAATGAATGAATTTGTTGATCCATACTGATTGTACACAGCCCTCTGCCAAAATGTTTTAGTCCATTTTAGTACGACTAGTAAATTACAAGGTCGCATCGCTTTCAGCATTACGGCAACCGTGGTCATGGGCGTCACTGAAGTAAGCTACTACTGGTCGATTCCATGACATTTAAAAAATATATATATTTCTATAGGCTAGAATCCATCCCATCGCTTGATTGACATACAAGTTAGCCTGTCGGGAGGCAGTCACAGTGAACTGCCCCCACTCACCACAGCACATAAACAAGACCTTCATCAAAGCTAACAAGCTAATCAACGCATTGCACATCAACGCACGCACTCGCTTCTTTTAAACTAAAGAAAGTTTATGACCATAAAAAAGGAGTGGGGTTGCTGAACCAAGTAAGAAGCCAAACCAAACTTTCATACGGAAAGGGAGTTGAACTTTACCTCACAGCATCATCTAATGGATGCATACCGCAACCCTAGTCAATCCCAGTTTGATGCAGTAGCTTCTATTCTATGCGCCTTTTAAGACGGTGCTCCCTATATATGAAATCATTTCTAAAATAAAAAATTCTATTAAGGTGTGCCTCATAATCCCGTGCACCTTATAGTGCAGAAAATACGGTATATTGGGCAGTGTAATAGAAACTTAAGATAAAATTCTAAGTTTTGTAAAAATTTCATTTGGGCTTGCTTATTTAAACATATCTCCCCAGTAATAATTTTATTAAGATTACTACCTTCAGTGTGAACTTGGTGGACTGACAAAATAAACACAAATCAAGTAGATCTCTTTTTTTATTTGTGTATATAGTATGTATATACACACATATAAAAAAATAAGGGCGTATGTACAATGATAATAAATATCAACGTGTTTGTACAACAAATAAGTTACTTAAAATTACTTTAAAACAAACATAAAAGTTCAATAAGATACAGGCAAAAGTAGGTCAACCGGAATGAACACAAAAATATACCGCACTAGAGTGGTTATGGCAAACAAATGTGAAGTTTGAAGACTTCTAAAACATGCATTTTACTCCAACAAAAGACTTGTTTAATCATTCTTTTGTTTTTTTTCTTCAAAATGCAAAGTAAAGCAAAGCCTGATAACAAAAGAAATACTCAACAAGACATGACCAAGTGGTGTATTTCCAAGAATGTGTTTAAACTTTAAAGTATTGGATGGTACACATTCTAGCACTAATCTGCTTTAAATCAAAAGCTTGTTATTTGGTTTTTGGCAGCTAACAAATTAAATAATGATTTTGGTATGTTGGTGAGCCTTAGTGAATAGAAACAAGAATCAGGTCCAGGAGATCACTGCTGAAAAGTAAACAGGAAACAAACAGAAAATCCATTAGCCTTAAGCCATTTTTTTTCTTCAGGGAACATTTTGCTGCAGTTAAAATATTCAGAAAGCTGGCAGACATCAGCTTAGAATTGTAAAATGGACGGACAGCTCAATATTGATCTGTTTCAGAAAAATAACTTGGGGCTGGAGTAACATAAGAACATCTGCAGTCTACTTTGGCTTCCCCAAAGGTGAAGTGACACGAGCAACACAGCCATGAAACAATATCCTTTCCTTGAACCATAAAATGAAGGCTCAACTGAGAGCCTTAGTGTTTTACAATACTGTATCATATCAAAAAATCCTCAAAAATGCTCAATCCAAAAAAATGCATTTGTACAATGGTGATGGAAATGAACAGTCCTTTTGCTGTTGCTCATGCAATATGTTCGTCTGATGGCCGAGTACCTCTCTGACCATGGGGTCATTGGGATACGTGACATTTTAGATGCGTGTCCACAGTGTGTTTCACAACTGAATGTTGTTGAAAGCTCTTGCGTTGCTCTCCTGCGCAATGCAGACATGTCCCAAACAATCACCCTGTTTTGAGAAGAGTGAGAAATTGTAGAAGATTGAGTAACAATGCAAAAAATAGTTCCATTGTTCATGAAAAAAAAAGTGGAACAATACCTGTAACAGATTCAGAGGCATTGTCCTACTGTATCCTATCAACTTGGAAATCGTCATTTGGTCCTTCGTTGTGGCCTCATGTGTTTCCCACTGTTCTTCATCTCTTTGTCCGCAAGACAACATCCTCAACTTGGTCTCTTGGCCTCTAAGGAAGGGCATTCACGGTGTCCTGTCACACACTGGAGTCCGGGCTTGTTGACATTCAAAGCGTTGGGCGTGTGACAAAGTGTGGTAGTTTCCTTCTTTGCGGTGCAAGTTTACCACTGTCACCGTACAAAACATAAAGCACTTTTTGAAACATCCACAGCAGATGATTCAACTACATTCTCCATGCTTGTTGTCTTTGCGTTGTTGAAAAGTGTGCAGTCTTTGCCTTATTGCTGAATGCCAATAGCATTTTCTTTTCCAAGGGAATGAGCAAAGATCCAAAAACAGCTGATCTGACATGAATTTTCAACAACACGTGGTTCTCATGCACTCTTAGTACACTGAAGGTGCTTCGAAGGTCACCGAGCAGGTTGCAGCCTGGAATGTAAGCATTTGTTCTTCACGAAAGGTAGACTTAAGTCACTGGATGACCACTTGAAAGCTGCAGCGGTCCTTAAGAAATAAATTAAAAAAAACAAAAAAAAACTGCTGGAGAAATGTCTAAATTCAAACACGGGAAAAATCAAATCAAAAGAAATTGGACCAAAACATGTAGAGAGAATGTCCTTCATTGAGAAACTCCCTTGCGTTCACTTCAATCGCTCTCTCATCGTCTCTCACGTCTTCACAGAGCTTCTCATACGCAAATATGATTGTTGTCTTGCTTCAGCATTAGTCAGCCTCCTCTTGGCTCACCGTTAAAAATAAGGAAAGGCTAGCTTCCAGTTTTAAGTGCAGTACAAGCTGAAAAAACGAGCCGAAAGAACAGGAATTGTTCTTGCCATCCATCAACTGGTCTCCGCAAAGGTGGTGGAAGACGTTCTTGGTCCGCTCAACATCAATTAAACGTGCCCTTCAGACAACATATAATAATGCCATCGGTTGGATTACCATGCCTACGGTGTACTCCCGGGTAAATACACACTTTAGACAAATGGCCATTACACAGTGGAAGCAGGAAAAGTTCAAGACTTGGTGGCGTAGAGCACACAATAATTATGTGAGAGTGTGTTGGCAAACCATGGGTGTGAGTGTCTATATTTAACATGCTATAAATGTCTACAGTGAGCCAAACAGGCATTGGCAGGGTGAGGGAAAGAGCATTGGAAGGTGACAACGTGTCACTGAACGAGAGAGCGAGGGAGAGTAGGCATCCTCAAAAGGAGAGAGGTAGGTTGGTTGTTTTGTTTCTTTCCAACTCAAGGGAATGGAGACGGCGCTGAAAAGGCCTAGACCGACGACTCCTCTGGATTAGCGTCAGGCAGCACGCTCCTCTGCTGCAGAGTGCGCCTCAGCTCTTCTTTGAACGGGGTTGAGTAGTCGTTCCCACCCATGCTCAGGCCCCCCAGCCCGCCGCCACCAGCGCAAGACCCGCTAGCCCTCTCCTCCCCTGCTGTGCTCAGGTTCAGGCGGATGTAGCCGTTGCTACCGGAGCCTCGGATGTTGGTGAGACTGAGACGGCTGGGGGAGTGGATGGGCTGGCCTGGAATGGCACTGGGTGACGCCGTGCTGGCGACGCCGTTGGGCCCCAGGGCGTGACCGGGAACAATTTTAAGCGAGCCGTCCGAGTAGTAGTAGTTAGCGCCGGTCTCCCAGAAACGGTCCTCGTCGCTGGGCATTTTGCTGGGCACAAAAGTGGGCGGCTCCTTTGGGAGAGTGATGGGATAGACCAAGGTACTTTCCAGGGGCTTCATGTCAGCTCCCTTTCCAAGTGCCAATTTCAGTCTCCTGCGCAGGTAGAGCGCTGCGACCAAGAGCAGGAGGCACGCGGCACCGAGGGTGATGACCAGCACCCAGAAGAGCCCCATGCTGCTGTCAGGGGCTCGGGCTTCCATGAAGACGGGAGCGCTTGCGACTACAGCTACTTGGTAACGCTCCGTTTGAAACTTCACGCCCTGCTCCTCCGAATAGCAGATGTAGCGTCCTGCTTGGATCTGACCCGCTTCAGGGACAACGAGAGCCTTGAGGGTGCGGTCGAAGCGCGGCCCTCCGGCCTCTGGGTTGCCGAGAAGGAGCTCGCGGTCGTTGACAACCCAGAAGGGCTGAGCTAGGTTGGAGATCAACTGGCAGGGCAGCACCATGTCTGACCCCACCACCACGGTGACGTTACGAAGGCGAGAGTGCTCTAAAGAGAGATGGGGAAAGGAGGGAGGGATAGCAACACAAATAGTAATTATTTAAATTTATATCCTGAGCTATCTCAAGTCCACGTAATTTACTCAGCTAAAACTCAATGCATTCCTTCATGACATTGACTACATCCTCTTGGTTTACCAATTTGTCCATGCAATAACATTCAACCCCCACACGGGGGCACTGCTGAGGCACATCCCATCACTCACCAGGGCTGGGGATGGAGACAGGCTTGTCAAACTTTGCTTTTCCTCGGCTGAACCTCTCCAGCATGAGGTCTTGTGACAGAGAAGACGTGGATCTGAAAGGGGGAGGGACAGAGCTCGAGTTGAATCATAGTCTTTTGCTTGAATGTACTTTAAACAACACGGGATCTGCGAGCAGAATCAAACACTTAAAAATGATCCAATGTGATCCAACTGTATAATCTATTGTCTGCTTTATTGTTTACAGGTTGAGGTTGGATGTTGGTGACATATAAAACTTTAGCTATGAGTTGCTGGTGGCAGTATTTCACACTCAAGGGTTCAATAAGGATTTTCAGTATTTTTTTTTGAAGGTTTTTGTCGATACTTTGAAAGCATCAAGAATAGACTACAAATTCAAATAAATGAATTAGTGTATATGCTTACCCTTGGTGGTGGTCGATGCGAACACAAGCTCGACCCTCGCTGTCCCAAGCGCAGTAGGGGTCTCTGGCGAGCAGACAGTCTGGCTGAGACTGATAGCGGCTGCAGTTGGCTAAGGGCAACTGGAGAACCTCTGAGCGAGAGCCGATGTAGACGTACTTCTAACGAGAAACAATGAGAGAGAAAAGAGAACAGCAGATCAGAGGCAGTTGAAAAGGAAGACGAAAGATAAACAGACAGAGACAGTGAGAGAGCGACTCAATTCGGGGTTGGAGGAGATAATGGGATAATCACTCTCAATTACAATAACATTTAGCCGACGACCCTCTTCCCAGTGCAATCTGGGCTGCACTCTTCACAAAAGCCGCTCTAAAATGTTTGGTGTGGCTAAGTCAACATCAATGAGATAAACAGTGCTTTTGAAGGGCTTGTCGACAAAACAAAACGCAACAAAACCTATCGATAAAGGGGGACAAGCCACCGTGGAGCCTCAGGGACGAACAGTGTCAACACAGGGCAAGCAGACTGAGCAGGGACACGGCACAGTTTCAATTTACCACAGCGGCCAAGGATTGTAATTACTGTTATTGTGAAGCGGGTTTCGGGATTGACGAGACAACAAAGGGCAGGTTGATGACCTAGTGAAAAATATAGTGCTAAGGACGGCATTGGCATGGCATGGGAATAATATAGTCCGGTGCGGCTGGTATAGGATTTTTTCCGTGATTTTTGTGATGACTTGATCATTTATACACTCGTAAAAAGGCTGTGGACCGCTGTTGTGCGGCACTGCTTTGCTGGGCGGAGGGATATGTGACTCGGTCACTGGGGAGAAGAGTGGTGTGTTGATCGCATGTCCATCCGCCAGGCAAATAGTGCCGTATAATTCACACAAAGAAGAGACAGAACGAGATCAAGACGGTCATTACTGAAAGGAAGCTTTTATACACAAACCGTCATTATGGGGGACAAAAGAAATGCATATGATGCCGCTTTTAAGTTAAATGCAGTCGATGTTGATGACGTGGTGTTGCGTCACCCTTTTCTTTATTTCCCGGTCACGTCTACTCTGGAGCTATACGTGTCGCTCGCGGGTTTAATATAATTTAGCGCTTCGTGCATGAATAAAATTAGCATGAACAGACCCTTATCATGGAAAAGGCTAGAAGAAATGCATGAAAGCGACGACAAAAGAGAGACTGAGAAAGTGCGGCAAAGGATATCTAACGTTATTCCAATCGGACACTGAGGAGAAAGACTTCGATGGTTTCAGTGCACAGGAGGAAGATGAAGAAATGTTAAGGTATGTTATTAAAACTTTAAAAAGGCTTTCTGTGGACTGTCTTTCTTTGTAAAGAACTTGTGCGCATGTGCGGTTTATAGTTCAGCGCGGCTTATATAAAAAAAAAACACACTAAAATATCCCCGAATTTTAGCAGGTGCGGTTTATCGTCCGGTGCGGCTTATAGTCTGAAAATTGCGGTACTTTGAATTTCTGAATAACAGCCTGCATGCTGCATGACGATATCATCGCAGTGATATTAATCTGGGAACGTTTTCAGACATACAGTAGTAGCTTTGCTAATGCCACACAAGAACATCTTACATGCTGTAGCCTTTGGGAAACAGCCAAAATCTGTATTTACCTTGGAGTGGGATATGGTAAGGCTGTCTACTGGCTGAGCGATGTCAAACAGCTGGATTTCTTCAATCACATGGGCGTCAGAACCCAAGATAGCCACCCTCTGTAGCCAGCCTTCAACTGCAACACACAAGAGGGAAGCGGAGGAGGAAAAGCAAAGTGGATTAAAGGAAGTTTTATGAATTGTTTCTAAACAAAGGCACTTAGCAAGCATTAAAATACATTACGTATCATTTAGTTCATAATATAACTGTTCAGCTTTTTATACTGAAAATCGACACCCTAGAGGCACACACCAAATGAATACCTACAACAATGTCCGACTGTGACGTACTATTAAGCACTCTTGGTGTGATCACAAGACCCGATTGCAGTACAAGGACAAGTAAGTGTTGGCCGATTTCTAAATTCGATGGTTAAAAAACACTTGACATACATTGCTGCATTTCATTCAGACAGTGATTATTTGATTCCTGGGCTACCAGTCTCACGCATGGATTTAAAGATGTGTGGTTTGCATTGCAAACGACATCTGGCATAGAAACAGTGGCAAACATGCAAGTGACCCACAGTGATGACCGGAAGTCATAACAAAAACGTTCAAGTACTTGCAAGACGGAAACACGCATATGTACACACGGACATATACGAAATATAGTATGAACACACTCTCCTATTGCAAATGAATGTTGGCAAATTACTAAATTCTGTGGTGTAGTGTTGTAAAAAAAAAAACACTTGACAGGCGGTCCATTCACTCATTTCTCTTTTCTATCAGCTATGTTGTGGCTAATAGCTAATCAAGCCAGCAGCCCAATTGGCACAATGCGCACCCGTCTGCCAAGGGCCCTGTTGAGTTTGTGCTGTGAAGCACAACGAGCGGGGATTTGCACTTGGCTCCGGAAAAGCGAGCATGTATTACAGCGTCTGAGAGAGTGTGTGTGTATCTTTATGTGTGCATGTTGGCCTCATGGGTTTCCCGCACAAACACGGTGTCTGCCGCCTCTAAACAGTCACACACCATACATAACGCAGTACTCACTTTACCACTGCAGTTATCCGAATGGTACGTAGATTTATGAGACAGGCTGCATTCACGTTCACATCACCACAATTTTTATATACGATTTGTGATTAAAATAGCTGTTGATTGTGCTTGACTTAAGCCAAAACAGGACACCTGTACAGGGGCCTGATGATGGCCACTCACAAGAGGTCTTAATTAAGTCGCACATACGCTGACATTTCCTTCGATGCGTGAAGATGAGTCTCGGCATGCAAATCAAGCATTTAATTGAAACCCAGCTGAAATGTGCCCAGATGGTGTGTCGTTTTCTGCCACCTTGCCTGTTGCCAGTACCTGTCCATGTACATTGCCAAAGGCGGAAAATGCTCATCCCTTCAACAAATACTACAGGGTGTGCTGCAGGGAATTTTTTTTTTCTAGGAGGTCAGTCAACACTAACTTCAAATTTTAGGGGAGCAAACAAAACATTAAGGGGTGCAGCCTGTAGGAGTGCTCTGCTGAGCACTCAATGGACTGAAGAGCATCTCGAGCCACCCCACCAATCCCAGACCTTAGACCACCAATGTTAACCCAGAAAAGAAAATCCCAAAAAGTGGTACAAATTGTATTTTAGTATCCTGCTCAACCTTTGGCATCAAAGTCATACCACCAAATGATACTGCTAGGCGGAAACTGGCAAAGCAGAAACATGATGTAGTTTGTACCTGTGCCAAGGAACAGAACGTTGTAGGCTCTTTGGTCTAGACCAGTAACTCGATCTACAACCAGCCGTGTGAAGTTCACACCCTTGGTGAGAAGCAGGGGGCGAGCAAGTGCTTTGTCCTCCATCAGTGGGTGCTTCTTGGCAAAGTTGAGTGTTGCATCAGGTAGCTGCAGAGAACTGTTGTAGCCGCTTTCTCTGTCTGAGTTTGTGATACACTGCAGCACGGACAGAAAAAGAGCGAGGAAGGAGAAATGGATGGAAGGCAGAGGAGACATTTAAAAAGGGTACGAGAAGGATGAGGCCATGGTGAAAACGACAAGAAGGAAAAAGAGGGAGAAAACTTTTTAAGTGCTTTTTTTTCACGTCCACACCTTGCCATTACATGACTTCTGTGCCTTTCCTCTCTCATTGTGGATCATTAAACTAATAGCTTTTCATGCCTTGTCACCTGTTTCCTGCCCTCATCCCATCACACAACAACAGAATCCCATTGTTCCTTCCTTCACAATATCTGTTTCTTACCGATCCAGGCCGTGGGTTGGGAACAGGTCCGGAATAGCGCCCCCACCTTTGGGATGTCTCCCTGTATTCCTTGTAGGAGCCTTCAAACACCTTTTTCACATCACTGATCTGGTACTGACATACCGCCGACACGTCCACGTCACCCCTGAAACATTGCAGGCGAGGCAAGAAGTTAGTGATGTGCGGTGGCGTAAAAGGAGAGACGGATTAGCTGTCATCCTATTGTGAAAAATGTGACGTTTTGCTTGCAAGAAGCTTCTGTGCTGCAACACACCCAGCAAGGCACAAGAAGAGTGGGAGTTGTGGCACACAAGAAAATAGGAACGAGAGAACGAAAAAGCTGTCATTGTTTACGGATGAAGAAAAAAAGTTATCCTTATCCTTAAACGATGAACATTTTTAACTACAACTTGTGCCTTAATGTCGTTGTTCAGTAAAAAAAATGTGACAATGTACACTTTATTTAAAAAGTTAGTGGATTAGCATTTATTCATTATCCCAAAGAACCAACTTTGGCAAAATGGATTATAGATATTTAGTATTTTCCACTGTGAGATACCGATACGTGATTTTACGATAATTCCCCGCTCTAATGATGAATTCAATCTTAAAACAGCATTGGTATCTTAGCTGGGAAAAAAGCTCGCAGATTTGTTCCGATAATGGCTTAAACTGTAATTAATTATTGGAATATCAAATTATCTCAACGTTATCTTTTTTCCAGAAGCTCGCGGGTTTGAAGGAATCCCCGGCAAATCAGACAGAGACTAAAGGATCGAGATTCATTTCACTGAATGGAGAATCACAGCTTTAAGTTCAAAGTTGGTTCTCTTTGCAACGTGATATGTCAACGAGCAATGCAAAAGTCTCCAGTCAAAGAACACCGCCTGGCCTCGAGACAGGCGGTTGTCTCCATTTCGAAAAAAAACCCACCCTCCTGCCCTTGATCACGTTTCCTTTGTAGTCAAATGACTCATCAACATATGAAATGTAGAGTGGCCACAAAATGACGTTTGCACTTCTTAGGACACTTCTATCAATCCATCCGTCTGCTTTTATTTTTGGTTCATGGAGAACATTAAAATATCAGTAATTTGATTTGATCAATGTATAAAAGCCACAATTATGGCATAAATACATAATCTTTTGAATTATCAATCATAGCCATTACTACAAAAGCCAGGGGGACTTCGTTAAAAACCGCAAGGATATTATACATATTGGCAACACAATGTATGTCTTGCCCTTTATCAAAAATAACGAAAAGTAAATGGCATGATATTCCATCATTGTTATGCAATATTATTTTAATTATTATTTTCAGTTCTGCTGTCCTTTTGTGTTTGACTCACCACTGAGCGTGAAAGATGCCGAAGAAAGTCGTCCCCCTCCAGTCCTGGCCGGGCAGTGTGAAGACAGCCCGAAGGTTGTTGAAGGAGACATGACGCTCGGGGAGCGAACAGTCCAGCCGAGCTTTTTGGAAGGTGGTCCATTTTTTCTGCAGCGTCCGGCTACCACCAAGATCACCCTGAAGAAGAGATTTGCCAGGTCATTTATACAAGAGTCTTTCCAAGTTTGAGGTCACCAGCCAATCGCAGCGCATAAATACTGTAACTATTCTCAAGCTTTTTTGAGCATCTAGGAGATTTGGATGTGGCACACGCAGATTAGAAGTCATATCAGCTGCTTTGATCAGCAGCTAAAGATGCTATTGTGACATTTCATTAGCATCTGTGTCAGGAAAATAATGATGAATTATTCAGTTGTGTATTTAATTTGACATAACTCTTCGAAAAGCCATTGTGACAAAGAATGTCATTCTCATTGTCCACAGTGATGGTGTGCTCTAGGAAATGATAAAGTACATGTTAATGGTGATAGTACAGCCGTTAGAATGAGACACAGCGCATTGTTGCAGAACCAATATCAGCAGGATGCATTGAATTATTCATTTTGCTCCAGTGCTCATCAAGTGTGGGCATCTGTTTGTAATTGCATTCAAAAGGCTTTATTGTTCTTCATACAGACATTATAAGGCATCCTCCATGAAAGTGTGAAAATACAATTTGCTTAATTACACACATCTATTTTCCTAGACGGTGCATGCCGAAATGCTGGCGGATCGTGAATTTTGCTGCACGCTAAGATTTATTTGCCGGCGCAATAAGAGTGTGTCTTTCAAGTTTTGCTGTGACACGTTGGTGGCAAAAAAAGTCAGTTGAAAGCTACTACGCCTGCTTGGACCATGTCGGAATTGGTCGTGGTAGTCTAGTTGGTTGAATTTGATCAGGACACAGACAAACATATGCCATTCATAAATATACAAAAAGTAGGCATTAAACCCTTGGAATCATTGTAGAAATCAATTCTTTGAAAGCACCAATAATTCTATCATTATTTTAATAATTTTGGGGAAGAGACACAAATGATCGCAATATATTTAAGTTGCCAGCGGTATCTGTCTCTCTATACTAAACATCAGAGATTATGTGGTTGCATTATACATGGTTAGCTAAAAGGTGATTGAACAAAGACCGTCTTGCCATTGCAGGAAAGCCTTTCTTCTGACTGCACTGCATAAACCAGGAAACCCTTTCTTCTGACCGCACTGCATAAACCAAAGTATTTTGACAGCTGGCCCAGCATTGTTAGGCCTTGATAATGTTAAAATACGTATATCACAGTTCATCCTACACTAAGCCCTAGACCACTTTGATATCTTTAAGCTTTGATTTTACCCAAGGCACCCTCTTGCAGGAAAAGGATCTCCAAAGCATAGTGGAAAAGTCAAATATGGAAAAGCTATGCAGTATATGTTTTCTGCGAATATTTCTAAAAAAAAAAAAATCTAATTGCCAAAAGTGTCACATTTTGTCATATCAGGCCAAATGATATTGTCCTGCGAGCTTTGTGGCTTGTCATTATGCCCGTTAGGCAATTCCATTCTCATTAGTTTTCAAGTTATTTCAGTGATCATTGTGATCTTTCTGTAATGGAAGGATACCAAGCAATTTGTTACGTGCATGTGACAACACTATGTTAATTCACGTTCCTTTGCAAAATGCGGCACCATGAATAAATAATCGGTGCACTTCCAACACAATTTCATACATAAAAAGCATTGCCTCTTTCATATTATTGCTCAAGATGAAATAATTTTTGCCATCCTGTACTACTACTTAACAGCATATTTATCCGGTTATTTCCTTGTCCTAACTTTGGTTGTGTCAAGCATATGGGCCGTCAGACGAAAGAATATCATTCTAGGAAAACGCATTCATGCAGAGTTAATTGCTTGAACATGTGCAATCAAATGTTAGTCAACAGCTTGACTCCAACAGTTTGGTATGGTGGAATTTCATTGCTCGCTCACGCAAATGTCATTCCATTTATCTATTTATTTTTCATCCATATTTAATCTTTCAAGTTTATAAATTGAAAGGGCAGTTTTTCTTATATGGTATATACATTTTATGGTTCTGACTTCAGTTTGCACAGTATGGCATGCAATGATTACACTGACCCAGTCCTCATGACATCAAATGAGGCTATACAATGAGTTTGAAAATAAAAAAAAAAAAGTGTGAGGCTGGGCTTCATCTTTTTTGTAGTGTAAAGGTTACCTTGCAGACTCGTGCCACTCTCGCCACATTGACTTCAGTGTCACAGTCCAGTTCCAGTGCTCGCTCACTAAAGAAGAAATAGATTTTGTCGTCGTCACCCTCTTTACTGCTGCTGCTCTCTCGAACCAGGGCTGAAGCCACAAAATCTGGCTCTGCACACACATAAACAGGATTACAAGACACAGTGACAATCTCTTTAATCTTTAATACTTCCCCATTGCTTCTTTATTGAGAATGAGCGCTCCTATTTTTTTTTTTCTTCAGTCACTCTTCATGTAATTCTTTTCATGTGAATGATCTTGACATTTTATTGCATACCATTAGCTGGAGACAATACATGAAGCCACAATGGGACACAAAAAATATCTTGAAACTCAAACTCATGTACTGGTAATACTTTCAGATTAGTTCTTGGCCTCATTTGTATGTTTCCTCCATCACCATTTCTCATTACCTGTCCTTCTATTGGCTTTTAGCCAACTGTAATGTCGGCCTTTTCATTACCAATTCCACTTGCAGTGACCTCATCGTCTTTTCAATTCCTTTCTTTGCACATTTCTCATTTCTTTCCTTCAAAAGATAACAAAACGAGACGGTGCCAAAGTGCTACGCTTTATTTCCTGAACTCATTCTGTCTCTTTTGTTCTTTGTCACTTCTGGCTTTTTTCCTCTCCTTAATTAAAATCTGTCAAAAAAAAAAAAAAAAAAACGGCGGCATTGTCTATCTAATTTATTTTATGTGATTAATTCATTCATGTGTGAGCACACTGACTTACGCTTATGCTTCTGACAAATACATTTGCAAAATTTAGTTATGATATTTAGAAGAAAAATGTTTTCAAAACTGCTGCTCTAACAAGGACTAGCGTCTATGCATGGTATAGTGAGAACAGAACTTGGGACCTTAGCATTTGGAAGTTTGGAACATGGGCATAGCTCTTTTATTTGAATAAAAGCTGAAACCTTTTTTGAAGCTGCAACAAATACAGTATTTGAGCAATATGTGCGACTTCAAGAATACACTAGATTAAATGTGAATAAACCTCATATGTTGGGACAAAAGGTTTGACTGACTAGAATTCCTTTCTGATGCTCTTTTTTAAGATGGAAAATGCCAATATAAAGATTATGTTTACTGTCTATATTTATTACCTAGTTAAGGCACTCATCTCACTGTTTTTAATGCTATTATCCAGAAATATTTAACACTGATATTCATTTCCTCTATCATATTATGCATCGCCACCATTTAGAATGTTCTTTATCCTGGCATGCTTACCATTGAGCCATGCAGGCAGGTATTCACTCTTCATACTATAGTGTTGTTGGCCCAAGTTCCTTTGGATGACTGGCTCAGTTCCCAAGAAGTTGTTGAGTGTGGCAGAGTAGAGCTCCTTGTCTGTAGCAACAAAAGAGTCTTGGTTCAAATCATACTCAGGCTAAAATAACGAAGGTCAACAGTTAGTCCAAATGAAGAATGGGTGCCTGTGGGTTCACTTTAACCATGAATTCTGAATTGAATGCAGCATGCAAAGTTAAATTGGACTTCTGGACCCTTCGTGCAACTGCATGGCGACAAAACTAAATGGAAAGCCTGCAGGAGTACTCTGTTGAGATCTGCTGTATGTTTCATGCCTCTGTTAGTGCTGTAAATCATCATGTTGTTCCTCAACTCAAAATGCAGCTGAGATGGAACACACCCACGCAAGCACACGCTAGAACACACCCGCGCACAGATGCACGCATGCACAATGACTCACCTACTATTAGGCCAGTGTGGCCCTTGGCAGGGTCATAAGGACATTTGCCCTTCCCGTCTTCCAGGACAGCAGTGCTGAGACTAAAATACTCTGCGTTCTGCACATAAACATCCAGTAATAAGCAGGTGGTTCATTCATGTGTTATGACAATATAACACAAAAGGCGAAATAGTAACTTTTCCAATCCCATATGCACAATTCCAGAAACATGCATTCAACTAGCCCATAATGAAGATAATTAAATGTATTTATATAGTGGCATTCTCCATTCTACTACAGCCAAGCTGAAGTTCAGTCAGATAGGATTGTTTAAGACTTTCTTACCACATAGGTGCATTTGGGTTGAAAGGCGTAGGTACCACACGTGTAGAGGTGTGTGTGGTTATAGCTCTGCAGGAAGCGGATGTAGTTGAAGCACTCGGTCTGAGGGACAGAGGAGGACTTGTTAGACCTGACTTGTTCATTTTGCCTTCCTGGCTAATTAGACGCGAGACGTATAATGGTAGAGCTACTATTCCGGCATTTATTTGCCTGTGCCATTCAGGCAGAACTCGCTCGGGCACGGTATTGCTTGTCAGAATTACAAGTTCACACAGTTGCAGTGGATTTATACAGTTAGGTAATCAATCAGTGCTGCCGGCGTTATCATTTCGCCACTTGCTGTTGACTGAAACTGACATCACATGTACTCAGGGTTCAGGTAGTGACCAATCACGGTTCAACCTGCTAACGTCACGTGAATGGTGATTGGTTGTTCTGCTATGAATCATTCTCACTTGAATCCGAAAAATCCCATTTGGCTTTTGATTTTAGAGGCCAAGCGTTCTTGTATACCTTTGGAGAAAAGAAAAAAAAAAAAAAGAGATTCTCCTGTCAACCTACCAGGTTGCTCTTGCCCTTGATGACACACTCCCTCTTCTTGTCCAATGGAGCTGGCCAGTCAATCTGCATATAAATGAAAGAAACCACACAATGTCACCAAGCTATAGTAAAGTCCTCTCTTTTGATCGAGCAGGCTGGGTGATACCAAATATGCCATGATTGAGGGCATTTCAAATATTCCATTTATTATTATTATTTCAAAATAAGAAGGGAATGCTTTCATTACAATGCATTGCAGACAGCTGCATAATTACCAGATGTAAACAATTTAAAACTGTAAACTGATGTTTAACTTCAAACTTGTGTCCAAGAAGAGGAGATATCAGTACTACAGTGTGTCTATTTAGGCTGGCTTAAAACACACATTGAATAGTTACATGGGATCATGGACAAATAACATATTGGTATTAGTACTTGTGCTTGAATACACAACTATTGACACTAATTGTAGGACAAGTGAGTAACTTCTTAGTCAAGCGTCAAGGATAGATGGACTTGGTTTAAACAATTTTTATCAAGTGAATTAAATAAGAGGTGTGATTTAGCATTGTGTGAATTAGCTCATTTATTTGTGTGGTGTGCATATGACATCTTCCCGGAAGTGGAACTTACTTACTTACTTATTTACCTATTTACTTGTTTATTTATTTATTTGTTTATTTGTTTGTTTATTTATTTATTTGTTTTTTTTTTTATTTATTTATTTGTTTTTTATCAGGTAGAAATTCTAAGATTTATTATGGCTCTATGTTTTGTCAAGGCTATAGCTATATGAGCAGAAGAAACACAACAAAAGACGACTCAGCACCATCAATAAGCGAACTAATTTGAACCAACTCAACCCACTGACGCGTGGAAAGGATTGTTTAAAGCCCCAAAACAATGTCTCAAATTTGGAGCGATAAGCAGATGGAAGTGGAGGGCAAAACTTTGAAACGCTGGCATCATGCCTCGACGTTCCACACTGGGGGAATGTTAACAGGTGGTCTTATCGTCACTGCAAGACTCATAAACCGCAACAGCCTGCGCTTGCATGATGCGACTCTGCTGGTGTGCACATCTCTGTGTGCTCATGTAATAACTTCTCATTACAGTAAATCAGATAATAATCCACAAACTGCTGCAGGCTGTTTGCTCACTGATGCCTTCACTCACCTGCTGTAAATGTATTGATCACAATGCAGGTCAAATGACGACCCAAAGCCAAACCAGATTGGGTCTCTGAGGCTTCATCATCTCTTTGATGAATATGTGAACGGTCATATATGAGGCAAACAAACACAATTCCCACAGAGTGCATTTCAGAAAAAACGAGATCCAGATATTAAAATCGGCCCAATACAACAGGATGGAATAAACGCATGAGGGACGGAGCCAAAGCGTGAGCAATATGCATTACTTTTCCAGCCAAACGTAGCGCACATCACAATTTTAATATTTGGCTGCTCTCTGAGACTATTACTGAATGAGGCTTGAGCCAAATACATTTAAAATGAAGCAATAACCTGGAAAAAAGGACATAAACGCTCAGTCCCAGAAACACAATTTCCTGAAAATAACTTGTGTTTAATAAAACTATTTAAAGAATTATTTTGTCCTATAGGTTACTAAAAAGAATACTTTTTTTCCCATCCAGTACCTTAAAATATATGCTTCCTAGATAAGAACTCAAAGGATTTCACTCTGGTGCCTGTGCGTCGTAATACAAAGCTAGCACTTACATTTACTATAATTTTGTCATTGTAAAAATTACATTGTTTTTTTCCAGTTAATAAAAGAGACACCTTAAACCAAATGTTACTTTTGAGTTGATCCAAGTGACATCCAGATATCCACTCTCTTTTTAGCAAAACAGCAGCCTTTAACAACATACATTATTGGGACCCTTCAGGGACAATACTTAAACATTCTAAGAAACAATTCAAATTCTTAACAGTTTGTAACTCATTTGCTTCTCCAGTAGAAACCTCAGCTTTGATAAACGAAAAGGTCTGACGCATAAAATGCCCAACAACTAGTATGACTCATGTCATTTATTATTTCACTATTCTCCACTTTTATTAAGGATTTTTCTTAAGTGTTCTCAGATGTCCTTAAAATCAGGAAATTAGAACTGGCAAAAAGAATAAAATGAGGGCTGTTTCTAAATTAACACACTGCAAGGAAGTGTGGCAAGGGCTGGGATTATACAACGTATAAAAGCTTTCAAAGAAATTCAAGTCCAATCTAACGTGTACATAGAGGTCAATAACAAATGTTTACAAACTTGCAAAACAGTCTTTCAAACACAACAGCATACTTACTCAATTTTGGGTGGCACCGTTTTTATTTGTTAGAAATCATTATATAATAAGTATTCATTTAATTCGACAGTTTCAGTTCCATATAATTCAAGTTAAATTATATCCTTCTCTACAATCAAATGAAGAATCACTCATTAGGCACTCTGGAATGCATACAACACATCAATCGTGCTGTCATTTTGATCAAGTTAAACAAAACTCCTGCAGACAAGAGTATATAGTCCATGTGAAGTATTATTGTGACAAAAATTGTCTAATAATAGTAACCTGTAGAATGCTAATAAATGCAAGTATGACTTTTGATCTCAGCTACCTGGAGTAGTTTCAATCAGTAATCACTTTCTCAAACATTGACAACTTCTGAGAAAGTGAAATGATACAATGAACATTAAAATGGGACGACTTGAGAACTGTGCTGACAATAAAAAAACTGGATGGATGCTACAGATTAGACACATTTTTATAAGGCTTTTAAGTAGTTGGTCTGGTTTGTATTAGTGCGTGTTTGTCTGTGTATTACCTGTGGTCGGAGCTGTCTGCTAATATCATTGGGGTCCAAGGCAAACAATGCCTCGCGTGCTCCAACGTACAAAACTCTCTCATGGTCCGACAGTGTCAACATGCTGTAGTTGAACACTCCTTGAATGCTGAACCTGGCCATGCTGTCCAAAACATCTGGATGAAGACAAAAGTAGTAACATTTGCTTTGATAACATTTTACTTGCCAGATTTGCTCACAGATGACAGGATAGAAAGAACATTTCACACTTAAATTGTTCTACACGGGTCCATGTCTTAGCTTATTCACACCACTGAGTCTGGTATCAACCCACTCCCCACACAGCATCAACTTCATGTTATCCACCTAGCTCCGGTTCACACACATAAATCTTGGTTTTTACGCAACACACAGATGGACACTCTGCTTTTCAATTTTAGCCCATATCATCTTCCACCTACATTCAACCTACGCTGCAATCATCATCATTTTTACATAAACGAAAAAAGAAAAAAGACAGTTCTTGCAGTTTCAGTAAACACATTCAGTGTTTCTCCACTTTCAGTTTGTGTACTGATACCATAATCAAGACAAGGCATTTATATTTACAGCAGCTGATAAACCATGAGTACCAGACATCGTTTTTTGGCACAACGTCTTTTTATTTCACACAAAAATTGTAAGGTCTAAAGACATCTTGGGCAAAACTGCCTGTAGTCAAAAACATTTGAAAAGTGTGAATTAGTGCAGACTTCTACATTTATGCTGAGTGAGACTCTAGCATATATTTTGTGTAGATCCTTTAGATTCTAAAGGATTGGATTCACGACTCTGTCTTGCATGCAACTGAAACAACAAATGAACACAGAACCCTCACCAACTGCCCTGTCGTTATGGTGAAGTTTGTTATGGATCTTTGGAATCACACACTGACTTCAGATTTAAACGCTATCTACAAATGGAAAGGACTTTTTACAGTGGCCTGATGGTGAGAATAGCCTCAAAAAAAGTTAAGGTAGGAAATGCATTACTTTGTTGTTGTAATTAGTTTTTTCTTCTGTGGAAAAAAAGACAGCCTTTGAAGTTAAGGTTGATGAGGGTGGCAATTAATTTAGACATCAAAACTAATTTAGGGAGGGAGATCAACCAAAAGCCTTGTTATTACTGGTGATGTTGATGACTTTTAGCAACTTAATTCAGCCATTTTTATCGAAAATCTGATGAGTTTCAGATCTGCGTCTGAAGTGTGATAAGGCACACCCATTGAGCAAGGCTGTATAAACAAATCTGTACAAACAAACAAGATGGTTTTCATGGAGTCTGAACCAAAAATGAAGGTTGGTCAATACTGACCTATCATAAAGACAAACTACAGCAGAGCACACATGTAAGTAAGCAAGCAAAGGGGAGGAAGAGAATATACGAGAAAGAGATGGTGTTTGCTTTTCATCATGTCTCATGCTTTATTTATTATCCACTTGTCAGTATTCTCACTTCAGATTATTTGTACACACTGCAAATAATGCATTCCTAAAGAATGAATGACTGACATTTACTTGAATAATTTTCATTTGTTGGAAAAAAAAAAGCTATTCTCAAGGGAGGGAACAGTAGTGTGATTTATGACACGCCAAACTATGCATGTGGTGCTTTGGCCTAGTTGAGATGAAATTGACTTTTATTTCATAAGTAGAGCTGGGAAAAAAAAGCAGGGGTGGGCAATGAATTTTCCTGATCAAGGTTAATATGGGAAAGTGCAATGACTGTCAACATTGTATGGGCAGATGTATAATATTTTTGGGGTGAAATACACAAGTCCAAATGATTGACACGAACATCAGAGCAGCACGATCTCAAAGGAAATATAAATGTAAAAAATAGGCTGTCTCCACATAACGTGGCAATGAGCTGTTCATGAGGTACGGGATGAATGTTCTGCTTGATATTCAACGCTTCATATTAATTTATGCAGTTTTAAGTTAACCAGGAAAGGTTTCTGTTTGAGAGATTTCTTTTGATGTTAATTGTGTTAGTTTGTATTAAATTTCAGGATACCATTCATGCAAAAGCATGCTAAATAGTAAGTAGGTCACCTTAGGACACCCTGCTGTTAATCCGGTGGTCTTTCTGCGCAAGCATGTTAGCAGATATCATTGGAAACGTGGCAGTGAAATATGAAGAAGGTAATACAATTAAAAGTGGAAGCAGAATCCTTGGCAAGAGAGTGTGGAGGAGAGTTGAAGTGCTTCATGAAAAAAGTGTCAGATAAGTCGTGAATTTAGCTTATTATCTGAGGAGTAAGAGCAAATAAACATTGAGAAAGGATGTACGAATGAGCGAGTGAACGAGGAGCGAGGCGGCATTCTCGGGGGAGGACTGAACACATTTGCGTGTGTGCATGAGCATAGTCATCAAGTGTCGCAGTTCTATGGAGTACTGATTGGAGTCACTCAAAATATCTGGTCTGTTTCAGTGTCATTGTATAAAATGTGCAACTAAATGTCCTACCTAATACCACCAAACTGTGGAAGTCACAACTTGTTACCAAAAAACAAACTTCACACTTGTGGCTCTCAAATATACAGTATATGCTTGCACTGTATGATGTGCTGCATTAATCTAATGTCTCCACTTTCAAGCTTAAAAAAAATTGCTGTACGTGTAATTATACTTTTGATGCTAGCAGACAACTGGCTGAAAGAACTAAGACTGAAGAATACATAAAGGAGCCACTGCCGAGATAAAAGCAAGTGTCCTGGATGAAACAGATGGAAGACTACACATGAAAGGTATGAGAGGTTAGGTCAATTTTGTAAAGAGACACTATTGCACCATCCATCCATCCATCCATCCATCCATCCATCCATCCATCCATCCATCCATCCATCCATCCATCCATCCATCCATCCATCCATCCATCCATCCATCCATCCATCCATCCATCCATCCATCCATCCATCCATCCATCCATCCATCCATCCATCCATCCATCCATCCATCCATCCATCCATCCATCCATCCATCCATCCATCCATCCATCCATCCAGAACATGCAAACTGGACACAGGGAGGGCTGGAGGTGAAATCAAACCTGCAACCTCTGAACTGTGAGGCGGACGTGCTCACCAGTGTTTCACCATGCCGCCTCGCCTTTTATTGTGTATGACAAAAAACATTCGATCACATCTCACACAGTTGGAAAATTCATTTTACCCAAAAGTAATGACGAACGAATACATGAGCATGCACATTGCAGGGAGTGCGTGGAAGCATACAACCATTTATTATCCTGACTTTTGCTGTGTCTTTTTGGGGGTATTTTTAGCAAGTGTATAAAATTAAAACGGGTTCCCTCCTCCCCAAGCAAAGTTAGGTGGTCAACAATAAAGTGGTATTTAGTTTTTGTTATGAAGTTTTGAAAAAGTAAAAATAAAACTATTGTTTTGGTTTTCTGTGTGTTTTACACAGAGTAATAGGGAAAAAAGTGACTTTTGGGATAGTCCAGCACGCATGATTATTTGCATAATTTGATTCCTATGGGAAATGTTGCTTCTAATTTGAAACGTTTCAACTTACAAACCCGATCGTGGAACACGCACGCACCAAAGTTAAGAGGGATAATATTATAATCAAAATGTAAAAAAGTAGTAGTATATACATATATACTCTATAGAAATAGCATTTTCATGTCCACTGCATCGTAATGATCAATTCTTAAAGGCAGCAGCTCTGAAAAATGGATTTCAACTGAACAGAAAAGGCTCATTTTAAAAGATATGAAGGCCCATTTTCATGTGAACCGAAACTAGGAGCCGCCTGAAGGTAGAAAATACATATATTGTGTGACATTTGGGGGAAATGGTCCTATGCAGAACATATTGCATCTTAGACAAAGACAAATTATTGTGAACATTGAAGGTGGAGTCTGCGAGTGAGGCGAGGGGATCTACATCCAACCGCTTCATTGTTGTCTGAAAAGTTGTACTTCAGATCCTAGACTTTGTAATCTGCCCCCATGAGCCTTGCAGCAGAGCACCCTGTCTGCTATAAATATTATACAGCCTCTGCATATAGCTTCCAACCGCCCGGCCACTCACACACCAAACTATGATTAAAGAACTATTTTAAGGAGCGCTTTGAAGCAGTACCAAACACTGGATGGGAAGCAGAAACAGACTGGATAGGACAGTGCCACGAGACGAAAGACAAACTCACAAGCAGCGCTGACAAACCCTCATCTAAGAGGATACCCACGTTAAAAGAAAACTCACTGAGAATATAACAATAATACAGAAAAACTCTCACGGATGGAAGTCAGTTCTCTGTTGCATTGACAGAGTTCAGAAGAGCGTCAGGTGGAAGACAGAATGAGAGCATGAGAAGAAGGAAAACTAGGGGAAGCTAGACATGTTCTGACTTTTACCGACTGCGCAAGGCCTAGAACCTAGTGATCAGAATTTCAATTGTTGTGTAAATGCTGAGAAACCATCCACTCTGATGCAGGCATTATTTTCTTCTAGTAATTATACTTCTTACCAGCCACATTTTTAAAAATTGGAGCTGACGTCTGCTAGCCGGTTGGTCAAATGGTTGCTCGACAAGCTCTTGTCCGACCAAACCGTTATTGGTCGAGCAATCGATGTGAGTTTCGCAGGAAGAAAATGACTTCGGATTAAACCATGTGGGTGCGGGAGGGGCATAAACAGGCTCTAAAATCAATTATAAATTAAAAAGTAATATGTATGTGTATATTTCTCTCTCTCCCTGCATGTGGCGGGTGGCAGGAACACAACGACAGTTACAGATTTTGGAATTCGGTCCACACAAAAGGCGCACCTCACTAAAAGGCCAACCTTTCGTTTTTTAGACTTTGAAGTGCGCCTTATGGTGTGGAAAATACAGTAAATATCAACTCAGAAATTAAATCATTCTCCCCTTGGTTTACCGCACAATTTTGTACTCTGCAACCCATAGAAGAGAGCACTCGTTTGCTCGTTTCGTATATGTGCATCAGTGTGTAAGATTCATAAAGTACATTTAATTCACTTTTACGTGTAAAATCTCTCTCTTGCACCCAGACATGTACTCCTCTCACTCTTTTAAGGCTAGACATAATGGACCATTCCGTTTTTGCACGAGGCCAATAGCGTTAAATCCGGGTATGAGTAAAAACCCTTTTAACACTGCTACAAGGAAGTGCTTTACATAAGAGCAGCCTGGAGTGGCATTTTCACTTTAATCCACATGCCCACTTGGTCACACATCAGCTCTTTCAGAGTCAGTGTGACAAGAGTGCACACTCCAGGTCGTGACATCTGGTCCAGGCTGTTAATCTCTACCGACCAATCAGCTCAGGGGCGGTGGATGAGTGACACTCAGCGCAGATAGAGAAGCAGTGATGAATATTCGCCTTCTTCCTCCTCCCACATCTGTCCCGCCAGTCACGCACAACCTTGCTCTGCCTCCTCTGCATGGCTCTCAACTACTTATTACTGTAATTGGAGGCTTTGAGAAGATACGGAAGAGAGAATGCAAAAAAGAAATGGTGAGAGGGGAGGCGGAGGGTTCTCTAGCGATCAGAGACCTGGTCTTTTTCAGTACCCATAATTTGCCATTTGTCTCATATGTTTTCTGAATCAATCTATTGATTTTTCAGAACAACAAGATGCATACAATTATTGGTTTTGGCTTTCCTTTACAAACTGCAGGGTTTTCTAAATCAATCTATCGATTGAGAGGCATACGTACATTGGCTTTGGCTGCCATTTACAAATTTCCAGATTTACTCAAAGCATCAAAGAGGCTCATTCTCCAAACATGTTACATTTTTTTAGGGCGTCTGTTCTTTAACCTCAGCTGCTGTAGTTTGGCATAGTTTTGGCTTACTGGTCTTTGTCACTGGGCTTGGCTATGTGTGTAATTGTTACTGTGTGTGTGTGTCTGTGTGTCTGTGTGTCTGTCTGTCTGAGAGCACAACAAGAAAACCAAGAAGGCAAAGTCTGAGGGACATAAGGAAAAAAAGATGCAATAAAAAAAATCTGACATATAAACAAGCGTCACTTGACTTAGGAGAGTTGACTTAAAGTTTATTCGTCACGGTGATTCATTCCAGGTGCACTTCCAGGATAATATTGCTCACAAGCTTCAATGTAGTAAAAGTATCTAAAGTAAGTCTCCTGTGTCACTTGAGCCCACCAATTTAATGTTTATCTGTAAGCATGAAAGGCAGTTCAAACACAGAATCCTTTATCACCATAGTGAAGACAACACTGTGGCCACAAAGCTAAATAGAAACACAAAACGACACAAAGGTGTGTGTCTGTTGAGTCCAGAAGCATTTTACAAGAAAAAAACTAATAGCATTTTCTTTAGGTATTTTCAAGTGGTTATAAATATTCTGAATTTTGTGTTTATAAATTGATGAATAGCTTGTGCAGAAAAATACTTTGACAACATTTAAAATGTCAAAATCTGACATTTGAAGAGTGAAAAAAAGCAGAATGGATTGCATGGCAAGAGAGAACAGAGGATGTTTATTTTCTTGTTCTGCATCTGCGTGTATTCCTTGTGTAATTGCAGGGAGGGGTGATAAGTGCTGGTAGGAAGGGGTGGAGGGGGTAAATATCTCTGCATCCATCTCAGCTTAAGACTTCACTATCACCCTCCAAAACACATAAAAACAGACATCCACCCCCCCCTGCTCTGCCCAAGAGCTCTAAATCCTTCATACTGCCAGCCTAAGCAGTACCCACACATAAACAAAGGCTGATGAGACAGCTACACACACAAACATAATGGCTTTTGCATGTCTCTGCAAAGATGTATCCTTAGATAGACACGCAGACAAGAGGTTTTTGTCCTTATAAGGCAGTGAGTGACTGATCCGTCTCCCTGTCTTTCTCCATCTACCTGTCTCACTTTCATGCTCTTTTGCCATTATACACTATTTCCACTCCATTGCCATCTGGAACCCCCCCACCCCCACCCCATCCCCGCTCACTTTCTTTTTCTGCAGCTTTGTTTTTCCATTTCATCTTGCTGCTTTCTCCTTCATCCATATCAGTCATTTACCCTAGTATTGAGCCTGAAAATCTCATTTTTCTTTCACAGAGTGGAGCAATCTCCCAATGAGTAAGATAATCTTACTTGTTTCCAAAATAAATCAATTTGTGCCGAGAATCCTTCTGCACTCAAGTGTCAAATCACGTAGGATAGGCAATATGAGGGTGACGTGATCTGCTTTCTCTCAGATTTCAGGACTTATTGTTGCACTGGAAGTAATGGGAGCTACGCTACCTTATAATTTCACCCACTTGCTTGAGAGGTAGAGCAGTAGCTCCCTGTGATGTACCATTGGTAAGTGCTGGCCAGCATTTGGATGACTTTGCTTACTTAGACTAAAAGGCTTGTCATCTAGTGCATAGAGAGGAGTCAGGTGAGGTGAGTCAGGCAGTATATGTTGAGGTGTTCCCGGCACCAGGAGGTATTGTCAGGAATGACCTAGCCAGAGACTGCAATGCTAGACCTTGAAGCAAGTATTGTACATGTTTGATCACTGGAAACAATCTAACGGTGTGCACTGTACCAATCAAAACAGAAATTGGTGGTGCCACTGTGACGAAATGTATCTTTATGAGGTCAAATGTTGTTTCGTCCGATTTCATGAATAAAAGTCAACAGAGACGAAACAATGTTACTTCTCATTTAATTGACGACGCGTCGCTCTAGCCGCCGCTTGTAATGCCTGCAGGCGCTAATCTGTTTTTGGAATGAGAAGATGTTCCATCATATAATGAGAGGTATCAATCTTACTTTTGCAACACTTTAGCACGTGGAATGACTATTTATTTATGGACAGCCTAGATACGTTCAGTGTTTAAGCAGGGTAGTCATTAAGCATAAATAGTTGGAAATATTGAGGTGGTAAAGCCACAGATTTATTTGCATTATAGTTGTAACATGCACTGTGATTTATTACTGATTTAAAGTAACAACTTTATATTTGCACCTCACTTGTTTGCCAGAAGGTTGTTGTTGTAGTGATTACTTATAAGACTGCACATCCACGCATTGAGGAACAAATGTAGTAGATAATCTGCCTTTCATACTAAATAATGCTTTATTTGGCTTTATTTTAATAGAATATACACTATGATTTTTTTATTGTAATAATGAATTGCTTGTGTTTGATGAAATGTACATCAGAAAAGCACCTTGGATAAAAACAGCTTAATAAATAGACAATATTGAGGGGGTGGGGAGAATATCGCAATTCCATTATTTTCCAAAACTGTACAGCCCTGATGTATATTGTACTTTTTTGTACAAAAAACATTTTGAAATACCCCACACACAACGAGAGTATCGCTTTCCTGTAGAATTGAGGAAATCTGAGATCATTGTAAAAATGTCACAGGAGCATTTGGGGTTCATTCAACCATACGAAGCAAACTGTGAGGGGGAGGATAAAAGGTAAAAAGAAGAGAAAGGACCCTCAAAGTTAGATAAATAAGATGAAAGGTGTGATAGATGACAGTGAGAGGATAAATAATTGTATTTGCATTTAGCAAAATCCCCCAAGTAAGAGAATGCTGCACTTCCCCTTTGATGGATTATAACAGGCACCATTTCTAAGCATGCCTGCAACAATTGGCATTGTTCAGTGAAGATATCCAGCCATAGCTGCAGTGGAAGACAGAGATAAAGAGTGCAAATGCAGTTTAAAGCCAGGATTAGATTGGCGTCGTTTTAATTTCACTTGGGGTGAACTTCAGGGTCTTAATATAAATCTGACATCAATCATTTCTGATAATGGAGAAGATCCTTTGGCTGTCCAAACACAAATCATTTTCTAACACTACAGTTAAATTCACTGGGAATATTGTTTGTGTGTGACACACTTCTTAATCAGAACTTGTCAGAACAGGACAAAGTGAAAAAAATTACGAGGTGACCTAACCTCGCAACTTGCATTCATATCAGGAGACAACATATTGAAGCGCCATTATCGTTTTGCGGACACCCTTAGATACACCGCCCCCCCCCAAGCCTAATGAAAAAAAAAATCCAGTGGAAATACAGTGATACTTTACTGTGACAAAGGGATTTAGTATAATTCATACTTTTCAATGCAACATTTCAATACTCCTTGAAGTCTAGCAGTCTGAGTATTGCACGGCTCACTTACCCTGATACCGCACAGTCTTGCGTGGGATTGGGTTCCAGTTAAGTCCCAGAGACTTTTCACATCCAAATAGGGACAATAAGAGCAAGACCTTCAGCCAAGCCATTTCTCTGATGTAAACTCCCATTTGGTGGAAATGGAGCGAGTGATGGATTGAGACCTCACTCAGATGATCAAGAAGGACTCAGGAGAGCAGAAAAGGCTGCTGGCGACCTGCCGAAAGGGGAGGAAAAAAAACAAAGAAACACCACGTCAGCTTGAAGGAGGCAAAGATTTACTCTCTTTAGTCACTCAGTTGTGTATTAGAAACCCTTTGGATAGAACTTGCACATTCATATAGAAATGGTAGAGTATTTCCAAAGACTTGGGTGGACGACTCATCTTTGATAGCACTTGACATTATAAGGGTTGCAGATGAGCTGGAGTCTATTCTGGGCAAGAGGCAAGGTATATCCTAAACTGATCCCTCGTCAGTGATGTGGAACAAATAAACAACCATTTGCAATCAACAGTGAACAGTTGACTGTCTCCATTTCACCTAATACGCATCTTTCTGAAATTATGTCCGAAGACGGAGTATGCAGAAATAAAAAACGCCCAAGTAGAAAGAGATGCTAACCACTTGGTCACCATGGTGACATAAAAATCACAATATTATAAAAAAGTAACGATGCAAAAAACTGACAAAGGAAAACACTGCCAATTCCAAATGTGCGCCTGTGCAAGCGTCCGCCAACAATATTAAACAGTTTTATGACCTTCGGCTACAGGTTTGTGGGGGCAAGTCTTGTGTCCCTCTTTTACTCTCATTGATAATAAACGCTATTGCCACTCAAAAAGCTGTGAAACTGCTTATCACCGCACTCTTGTTAAGCCAATTCAGCAGCGGTATATTAAACTGAGGCAACGTTATCAAAGTTGATTGTGCTGACAACGGCTCTGCTGCCGATGTGTTAGGAAATGAATTTTGAGGTAAGGACGATTCAACAGCAGTATGCTGTAAATCAACAGCTTTAGATCTAATGAACGTGTCAAGTGTACAGCTACAGGGTTAAATTAGAAGCCAGTGACAGGAGTCCCTATGGCAAAGTGTTTGCCACGAAGTCAAGTCAAAATGTTAAGCACAATCAAAGTCAAGACAGAAAAACACCCATCAACTTGGAACAGCAAAATTGTTCATTAATTTCATGAATATTCTGAATCGCTTATCCTGTACCCACCACCCTGATCGCTAGCCAATCACAGGCCAGATAAACAATCTTTCATATTCACAATCACATCATATAGAGCACTGATGTCAAACTCAAGACCCGGGAGCCAGACACGGCCCGCCACATAATTTTACAAGGCCCAAAAAGACAAATTGCGCATCGAATTCATATGTCAGTACTAAAATAACAAATTGTTTTCATTTAAAAAAAAATAGAGATATTGATAGCATATTTTATTGCCATTCATTTTTTTTTTAAATATTTGAATAGTTTTTATTAGTCTCTGTTTTGAAAACTAGTTATCAGTTTGTTGTGTAGCCAATACTATAAATACTACATTCATACATTTATAATTTCGATGGCCCTCTGAAGGAAACTATGACTACAATGCGGCCCGCGGCAAAAATAAGTTGACAACCTTGATATAGTGTCCAATCAACCTACCATGCATATTGTGGTGGCTTGAAACACAAGATTCAACTTAACAAACTACAACCTGGTATTGAAATGTTATCAATATAAAATGAAAGTTGACCTAAAAAAACAAGTTTCAAGTGTCAAATGTGAAAAAAGTCTTTTTTTTCATGAAGACTGTTTCTTGGATAGAACTTCTACAACTGGTAGATTATTTTGAATAAGTAGGACATTTCTGGAGAGAGATGACACTCTTTAATTGAAATGTCATTTCTAATACGGTGAGCCCCACAAGTAACATTTTAATCACCAAGGATGCTATCCAAAATCCTCAGCACATAAATCTAAACACAATGTAGTTTGGGGAGGGCTAATAATATATCTGTCTTGGTGAATGATCACGCTCCAATGATTAAGAAAATTCAAGCATAACAATTCATCGATCACCAAATACATGACGCCTACATCCATTTGCAACGGTCGCTCCGTATTAAAGATCTGTGATTGAATGCAGTGAGCTCTATAGGAAAGCCATTCTTTCACAACGGTTTGTAAAAGTAGACTGGCTGGCTAAATGTGCCTGTGGCAATGAGACTCAATGAAAGTCCCTGGTTGAATTACTAGGAGGGGTGACCCCAAACCACTATAAATGGCCTCAATATGAAGATCTCCCTGCAGAGGACTTTTTTCTGTTGATTTTCAATTCTGTATCTGTCGCATTTTGAGCAAAAATGGATTTCAATAATGTAAACTATGGCTCAGGTATTTCTTAACCTGCCATAACCAGCACACAATTTTATCGAATGAATGCAAAGTACTTCAACTGTTTAACAGTTTTGTGTCATACCTCTTTTTGCCTATCCAACCTACCATATGTACAGCATGAGACATTTCCATTCTAGCAAACAAATGTGGTTGATGTGCTACACTAGTGGTACTGGTGGTGCTGTATGTGTGTGTATCAGTGTGCATGTTTTTGTGAGCGCAAATCGAAACAAAATGACGATTATCGATTTCATGTTTACGAAGAAAATAAGAGGGTGAGACCCCCCCCACCCCCACCCACACACACACACCTCCAGATCAGATGGTGACGTGCCGTTAAATGACCAATCTCAAATGCTGTGAAATCGGCAAGTCTCGAGATGCACACTACCGTTTTTATTGGATCGATGCTGGAGGCCTTAGCGTGCAACGCTTGGGTGAGCCAAGAAGACATTGAGAAAGGGGATGCGGGTAGCCAAATTGGAGGGAGGGTTCAACAGATTAAAAAATGAGATGAGGGGAAAATGGGGGAGCTTTATAAAAATTGCACATTTAGATATGTTGCTTAGAGGAATCTTCAGGCTTTCTAAAACTATGCAAAGTGGTAACAAGAGTGAAGAGGGACTCCTGAAGGCTGGATTAAGTGAAGATGCTGTGCAAAGACGAAAGCATAGGACAGGGGGGATAGGGGAGGATTGTGGCAGTTGGCCCAGTGGAAATTCTTCTGTTTATATGTTAAAATAGGGATAAAGCGGTTAACAGTTTAGCGATAAATCAACATGTAATTTTGGAATAATAGAAATACAATCGATCAATAGAACATGCAATGGTATGCCCCGTTCCAAAAAAAAATGAAAAATAAATAAAAAGACTGAAACAAAAACAAATCACACTTTCACGAGGTTCTCATTTGTTTCCCATTCTATTAATAACTATTCAATTACAACAGCCTGAGATCTTAATGGGGGGGTTCAAGACCTATTGCATGCCCTAAGTGGGTTTTCATAATTTCCCGCACCTTACTACAAACTAAAAAAAGGACTGACAAACACACAAGGCACTCACAAGCGTATAATGGACTAGACTTCTAATTCTAGTGCAGTTATATTGTTGCTGCTCAGAGCAGAAGGGTAATAATTCATGGCAATTAAAAAGATTAAAAAGATTTCAACACGCGGCCGTGTGGCTTTTATTGACTACTTTAATCTCAATAGAAATGTACTACTAAAATTGTACCATTTGTCATTTAGTTGCAGTTTTACAATCACAAATTGTTGACTCAAGCCTACTCTTTGGGAGCTCTCATGATGCTATAACTAATGACATACATCCAAGGTCTCCGCTGATGACCAATCCCATTAATGAAATTACATTGTCCCCACGCTGTTTCTATGAGGTCCTGCAGTGTCACCTCATTCAAATCATCTTTTAGAGGCTGCTGCTAGTGCTGCGGCTGGTTTAGCTAATGAGCTGCGACATGGCAGCCTAAATAATATCAGTCACTACTCTCCAATAAGAGAGCTCATTAAAAGATCTACAGAAATAGGCCACATGGTCTGATTAGGTTTCTGAGTCGAAGTGTGTTTTGGTTGTGCTTGCAGACGCACACACACACGTACTTGAGGTAAGATGACTCCCTAAGGGAGAGAAGCAAAGGGGCGGTTCTCCAATGTGGGGGTGGATTTCAGGGGAAAAAAAAGGTGAGGGAGGTTTTCAAATTCATTCTTCATGTCCTTTTTCTTAGTCACAGTAAGTGTGTTTTACACTGCCCTCCACCTCACCTTTATTTTATCCATGTGTTTTCCTGACAGTCATTTCCTTCCCCTCCTCTTCCAACACACTCCCAGCTGATTGCCTTGCCAATGTCTGACTTTTAACCCCTAACCTCCGATTCTGCGGGTTGCAGTGCTGGTCTACACATATCGCGCGCACACGCACACACACACACACGCACGCACGCACACACACGCGCACACACACGCACACACACGCACACACACGCACACGCACACGCACACACACACACACGCGCACACACACACACACACACACACACACCAACACACTAAACGGCAACTCCCACCCTTTTCCTTCCTCTCTCGCCTCCCTCAAAAACAAACACTTCATCTAACATCAGCTCTCTTCCTTCCTTCCTGCTTGCTACCCTTTCCGCTCCCAGCCAGACATCCTTCACTGCTTTTCCAGCATTAAAATGCACATGGGATGGGCGAGTAACGATACAAAATGTAGGTTATCGGAGCAATAACGGCCTTATTTCAATGTATCTGGTATGTGTTTTATTCGAGACTTTTTTTTT